>NC_045975.1:35725551-35955551 GCF_010909765.2 Amblyraja radiata | reverse complement strand
TTATCCACGTGCATCCAAAGGGATGGATGGATGGGGATGGAACGAAGCTATGGTTGGATAAGGTCTGGACACAGCGTCACGGTGGCCTTCTTAAAAAAATATCCCTACTTGTGTAGGACCAGTTTCATGCTCATCTAACAATGGCTGCTAAAGAAAGGGTAAAGAGAGTGAAGTAAAAACTTGCAGTGATCCCTTGTGGATTAACTTGGCAACTTCAGCCTTTGGACGTATCTATCAACAAACCCTTTAAATTGTTTATGAAAGGGGAATGGAATCAGTGGATGAGGAGCACAGACCATGATCTAATACTAACAGGTCGTTTGAAAAGGCCAACCATTGCTCAGGTGTGCGACCATTGCTCAGGTGTGGGTTTTAATATCGTAGAACCGTGTTAAGACTGAAATTCTTGTAAAAGCTTTAAAAAAAATGTGGCATCTGTAATGCGTTAGATGGCTCAGAAGACAACATTCTATTTCATGATAGTGATATTTCGAACAGCAGTGATGACCCTGATGAATTATTATGCTTTGAAAATTCGGATGATAGTAGTGAATTTTTTGGATTTGAAGATTAGAATGTTTTTCGATTTTGTAATCTTTGTTTCGTGCGCAATAAAATGTTATTTTATTCTGAACGCTATATTTTTTTTATTACCGGTATACACAATATCTTTGTTTTATATGAAAACAATGCGCAATGTAAATGGCTACCACCATGGCAAATGTTTTTTTTTCAAAATTTAGCGACTCAAAATAGGGCTGTGTCTTCGTCGCCGGGAAATACGGTACTGTGGCGTCAGCCTAAACAGGGCCACTCATGCTCGAACCCTCATCAGGATATACGAGGGTGGGCACGTGACGTCATGGGCTAGAGGGAGTGTCCTGCTACAAAAGCTCTCTCACCACGAGACCTAAGTAGACAACTGGCAGCTGAGCACGAGGGAACCAACGAGGGAACCAACAAAATTGTATTATAGTTAGCGCACCAACTACCACCGAATAAATGCAACACTATACTGCACTATGGACAATTTGAACTTGATGGCACTGTAATTTGTCTTGTTGCTGTTCATTTTGTGTTAACTGTTTTTCCACGCCTGGTTCAGGAATTGTTTTGTTTATTTTATCACCGGCGGCTTCTGCACGGGTCCCCTCGCACCCCTCGGTACCTCAGGATCGCCCACGCAGAGCGTCTCTTCGCCCGTGGAGCCTCCGACCCGACTCTCACCCGGGGTGTCCCCGACCCACGTGTAGGAGCCGCCCTCGACCGTTATTTTCCTTCCTTGTTGCCGACGTCTCCCAGCCGTTGCTGGGGGACGTATTTCTCAGGACACTCTCCCTTCGCTGGTCGAGGAGATACGGCTGTGTCCCATCTGACCGGCGGATTCTGCATCGGTCCTCTCGCACCCCTCGGTACCTTGGGATCGCCCACGCAGAGCGTCGACTGCGCCCGTGGAGCCTCCGTCCCGACACTCGCCCGGTGTGTCCCCGACACACAAGCAGGAGCCGCCCTCGACCATTCTATTCCTTCCTCCGGTTCTGGGGGGGGTCCTGTGGCGTCAGCCTAAACAGGGCCACTCATGCTCGAACCCTCGTCAGGAGATACGAGGGCGGGCACGTGACGTCATGGGCTAGAGGGTGTCCTGATACAAAAGCTCTCACACCACGAGACCTAAGTAGACAACTGGCAGCTGAGCACGAGGGAACAACCTCGCTCAGCTGCAACAACATTATATTATAGTTAGCGCACCACTACCACCGAATAAATGATTCTTTGAACCGGCCTGACGACTCACCTTTATTCGCCACGTATGGTGCCGCTACAGTACATGTAAAATCTAAACACCACCAGGAAACACAGAATTGTGAAAAATAACTACATAGTTGAGAAAAAGAAAAGGAGACTATTGAAAGGGTGATTTCAGGAAAAACAAGTGAAAGCACTTTGATTTTTATAAGCGTGTATTTTGAACACTTACTCTTAATGCTGTGGTATCTTATTTTAAATTCACGAATATATGCTGATGGCGTATAGTGAAATTCTATCACAACTGTGCGTCCAAAGGATGTCCAAAGTAATGGTAATTTCATTGTTCCACAGAACATTCCTGCAATGATGGGAGGAGTTTTGGCTGCATCATGAATGGTCAGACTACTTTTTGTGCAGTTTGGGCTCTCCTCAATAGTAAAACGTTCCAGTTGCAAAACTACCTGTTAAACAGAAAAAATAGTAAAATATTATGCTAATTTTCAATTACTCTGCGAATGAGAATAAGCACAGTGGTGCTGATACCAGGTTAAATCTTGACCTTTGGTGCTCTATGTGGAGTTTGTATGTTCTCCTTGTGACCATATGGATTTCTCCAGATGCTCTGGTTTTCGTCTATGGGCAAACACATGCAGATTGCTTGTCTTAATCGACTATGTAAAAATGTCCCCAAGTGTAAGAGAATTACTTCTTTAATCCTCATACATTACTCTAAGGCTTTCCAGTTTTCACAACAAAACATATTCAGAAAGAATCCAAGTTGATAGATGAGAGTTTCTGTTTTAATGCAATTGGCAATTCTGATCAAAATCATGGCCAAAATTGCATCAATTTTGAAATGTTTCATTCTTCCCTTATTCAATCATTTGTTTATTAGCAAACACAACATCTCCCCTAAAGGAGTGCAATTGGAGCATTTTAAAGCATAACTTCTGTTCAGACTAAGCTGCAATGTTTTTCTTAGATAATTAAATCGTGCATAACTGATCTTAATTTACAGAAATTTATGATATCTTGAAAGAACACTTCTAGTTATACTGGGCAATCTCTTAACTTAAACAGAAATATAAACTTTGAAATGTTCCTTTTACTCTCCAGGTTACCAAATATATTTTAAGATTAGAATCCCCCTAATGAGCCATTGAGCATAGTATCAGGAACCGCCAAAGGTTATGAATTAACATTGAGAGCCATAGAATTTTGTACAGCTGTCATTCCTTTGGCATGCCGTGCAAAAATCTGAAGGAAGTAACGGTATTGAACTCAAACTATAGTTAAAATTCCAAAATAAAAACAGTTATGGGCCTGTCCCACATAGGCGATTTTTTTTGGCGACCGCTGTCGACTGTCATAGTTCAAAGGTTCAAAGGTCCAAAGGTTGATTTATTGTCACATACACCTAGATGTAGTGAAATTCCTTTTGCCAATGCAGCACATAAGAAAGAATACAAACATAACAATAATAAATAGCTTTAACATAAAAACATCCCCCCACAATGGTTCCCATTATGGGGGAAGGCACAAAGTCCAGTCCCATCCCCAATGTCCACCCATAGTCGGGCCTATTGAGGCCTCCACAGTTGCCTCTACGGAGGCCCGATGTTCCAGGCCATCCTCGCCGGGTGATGATGTTCCGGCGTCAGGACAGTCCTCTCAGCGGCATGGGAACCCTGGAACGGCCGCCTCCCTACTCGAGACCGTGGCTTCCGGAGCCGACAAGGCCGCGCTGAATGGAGCACAACTGGCGATCTCGTCGAGAGATCCCAGGCTCCCGATGGAAAGTTTCAACGCCGCCGCCCGCAGCTCCGCGATGTTTTTAACGCCGGTCCCAGCTCACCGGAGTTCCAGCGCAGCGACTCAGGCAAGGCACCGCCCGCCCCGCAATGGCGCTCCAGCGCTGCACCGCCGTCCTCAGACCCGCAGCTCCGCCGATGCCGAGGCTCCGGGCGGTCCCCTCGCTCCTCGGACCCGAAGCTCCGCAGCCGCCGCCGATGCCGCCGCTGCCGATGCCAATGCCGAGGCTCCGGGTGGTCCCCTCAGGAAATGCCGCTCCAGGCCCGCTGGTAGGCCGCGAGGACGGGTCGAAAGTGCAGCCCGGAGAAAAGCTGCATCTCCGACCAGGTAGGGACCCTGAAAATTAGTTTCCCCCTTCCCCCCCCCCCCCCCCCCCCCCACACATAAAAAAGCTAGAACTCCTTAAAAACAAAACACTAAACTAACTAAAAATAAGAAAAAAGAAATGAAAAACAGACAGCTGCAGGCTAGGTAGCCATACCCCCTACAGGTCGGCGCCAGACAGAGAGTTGTAGCAGGTCGCAATATAACTGCGACTGGACCCCACTACGACAGTCTACGACAATGTCTACAACAACCTACCACCTAGTCGACATCAACCTACAGCAAGCTACTGACAACCGGCAACCCATTAGGACGTCCACCTACGACCACACCTACGTCCACCCGCGACAAGTCACGACACCGTTAGTCACCGTTACCTGTCGCCGGTTAACATAGGTTGATGTAAGCAGTTGCCAATGGAATTCACCAGTCATCCTGGTGACAACCGAAGTCATCCTGGCGTCAACCTACAACAGCACCTACGTCAGGAGAAGTCAAACTACGCCATTGGCTTCAAGCCAATGTCGCCGAAAAGTTTTGAACATATCAAAATCCAGCGGCGACCGGAAAAACGCTACAATTCTTTGGGCCACTGAGGAGACTACTCACGACCATACAGGGGGCACCCCGGCGACCATGTGGCGACAGCATAGTCGCCTGTAGTCGCCTAAAGAATCGCCTAAGTGGGACGGGCATTAGGCAATATTTTACTGAACTGTAAGCGAAAAAATAATTTCACTGTGTGTCTGTACATATGATAATAAAGCACCATTCACGATCGACCAGAATTACTAGAAGAACTCAGCTAATCAAGTGTCATTTGTGATTGCTTGATTGGCTGAATTCTTCTAGCATTTCCATTTTTGTTTCAGATTCCTGCATCTTCAGTTTGAATTTTCTTTAAACATTACTGTAACAGTCAGGAAACTAGCCCCGTTCATTGATGAATGCAGAACGGCAAGCCAAAAACAGCAGTAAATAATTCATAAAATGATGTGCCAAACGGGCAAACTGTAATGTGGGATTCCATTGGTGCTAAAAAAAAAAGGCAGCATATAACACAGATCTAAATGATCCCAAACTAAATAACTGGATCAGAGCTCTGCAGTTACACCACATCGAGTTGTGAATGTTGGTAGATTGAGACAAACCACTCTGAAGCCTGAGTGATTGGAGACTTCAATCATGCCAACCTCAGGGTCATTCTACAAAAGTACTATCAGCATGTTCTTGGCCCATCGGGAGGAAGAACACCCTAGACCATTGCTACGTCAATAAAAAACACCTACTGCTCTGTTCCTTGGTTACATTTTAGGAAATCTGATCACCTAGCTACGTTTCTACTCCCTGCCTACAAAGAAAACTGAAGCAGGAGGATCCGGTACAGAGAGTTGTTCAATACTGGTTGGTGGACATGGGTGACATCCTATGCGATTGCTTTGATTCAGTGGACTGGTCCATGTTCAGGCATTCTGCAGCCAACCAGAATGAGTACGCTACTACCGTGACGAACTTCATCAGCAAATGTGTTGAGGAATGCGTGCCAAATAAGACAATTTGAGTGTTCCAGTCCACCAAACAACCTTGATCTTCTACAGTTTGCTGACCGCCAGAATAGGTCCATGGCTGATGGCATATCCCTGGCCCTACACTCATCCCTGGAACACCTGGATAAGAGAGACATCTATGTTGGTCTTCCATTCATATACAGCTTTACTTTTAATACCATTATTCCATCCGAGCTCATCTCAAAACTCGTGAAACTTGGAGTCAGCGTTCACCTCTGCATTTGGAATCTTGACTTCCTGACCAACAGACCACAATCAGTGAGGATAGGGGCAAATAATCCTCAACACTGGTGCTCTACAAGGATGTGTTCTCGGCCACCTTCTTTAATCCTCATACATCCACAACTGTGCAGCCGCATACAAATCCAACGCAATTTACAAATTTGCGGATAGTGGGCCGCATATCAAATAATGAAGCGGAGTACAGGAAGGTGATTGAGAACCTCATAACCTGGTGTCCAGACAATGTGAGCAAGACAAAGGAGATATTAATTGATTTCAGGAAGTGAAGCAGGGAGAAACCCATGGTATACATTGATAGCCCCGATATTAAGATGGTTGACAGCTTCAAGTTCCAGGGAGCAGATATCAGCAGCAACTTGTCCTGGACTAGACATATTGAAGCAATGGCCATGAGAGCACACCGATGCCTCTACTTCCTTAGAAGACTTAGGAAGTTCAGCATGTCCCCAACAACTCTAACCAACTTCTACAGATGCGCCGTTGAAAACATTTTATCAGGATGCATAACAGCATGGTTTGGGAATAGCTCCATCCAAGACGGTAAGAAATTGCAGAGAATTGTGGACACAGCCCAGACCATCACACAAATCAACCTTCCCTCCATTGACTTAATCTACACTTCACTCTGCCTCGGCAAGGTCAACAGTATAATCAAGGATGAGTTTCAACCTGGACACCTCCACTTCTCCCCTCTCCTTCAGGCAAGTTACAAAAATGTGAAAATGCACAACTTCAGATTGTGGGACAGTTTCTTTGCAGCTGTTATCAGGCAACTGAACCATCTTAACATCAACTAAAGAGCAGTCCTGAGCTAATTGTCTATCTTTAATCGGACTTTCATGGACTTTATCTTGCATTATATATTATTCCCTTCATCCAGTATTTAGGGTCCATTATAAAGGATGGGGTTTCTTGGAAGCACATGATAAAATAGGCCAAAGTTAACATGGTTTTATGAAGGGGTGGTCTTGCCTGACGAATTATTTGATGGAGTAAATTGCAGGATAAACAAAGGAGAGTCTGTGGATGTTGTTTATCTGGATTTTCAGAAGAACTTTGATAATGAGCCACACGTTAGGGTACTAAAACAGATAAGAGCCTATGGTATTCGAGGGGATATGCTAGCATGGATAGAAGGTTGGCTCAATGAGAGAAGGCAAACTGTGGGAATAAAGGTGGCCTTTTCTGGTTGGTTGCCAGTGAATAGGGGTTCTACGACAATGATCCCAGGGATGATTGGGTTAACGTATGATGAGCGTTTGGCGGCACTGGACCTGTACTCCTTGGAGTTTAGAAGGATGTGAGGGGACCATATTGAAACTTACTAAATAATGAAAGCCCTCGATAGAGTGGATGCGGAGGGGATGTTTACACTAATGAAAGAGTCTAGGACTAGAGAGCATAGCCTCAGAATAAAAGGATGCACTTTTCGAAAGGAGATAAGGAGGAGTTTCTTTATTCAGAGGGTGGTGGATCTGTGGAATTCTTTGCCGCAGCTAGCAGTGGAGACCAAGTCATTGAGTATTTTTAAGATGGAAATTGACAGATTCTTGAAGTGTAAGGGTAATGGGGAGAAGGCAGGAGAATGGGTTGAGAAGGAAAGATAGATCAGCCATGATTGTATGGCGGAGAAGGGTCTAATGGTCTACGTCTGCTCCTTTGACTTATGAACTAATGAATCTGTGCACCGTGGACGGCTCGATTGTAATCTTATATATTCTTTTCACTGAGTGGACAGTACGCAACAAAAAAGCTTGTTACTGTACTCGGTACACTGGATTATTCATATGAGGAGCGGCTTTAAAACATGGACAATTTATGGGAGGTTTCAGGAAGCTGAGGCCAGGATTTATAATCTCTTCAGTTGTTAATATTGAGTGGATGATCCATCTCTGCTTCCTCCTAAGCTCCCACCATCATGGGACGAGTCATTCAAAAAGCTTTTGCCAAGGTCCCACACGAGAGATTAGTGTGCAAAATTAGAGCACATGGTATTGGTGGTGGGTTAATGACATGGATAGAGAGCTGGTTGGCAGACAGGAAGCAAAGAGTGAGACTTAATGGATCCTTTTCAGAATGGCAGGCAATGACTAGTGGGGTGCCGCAAGGCTCTGTGCTAGGACCCGTTATTTTCAATATATATTAACGATTTAGACAAAGGAATTAAATGTAACATCTCCAAGTTTGCAGATGACACAAAGCTGGGTGGCAGGGTGAGCTACGAGTAGGATGCCATGAGGCTGCAGGGTGACTTGGATAGGTTGGGTAATTGGGCAGATGCAGTATAATGTGGATAAATATGAGGTTATCCACTTTGATGGCAAGAACAAGAAGACAGATTATTATCTGAATGGTGTCAGATGAGGAAAGGGAAGGTGCAATGAGACTTGGTGTCATTGTACTGCAGTCACAGAGAGTAAGCATGCAGGTATAGCAGGCAGTGAAGAAATAAAATGGCATGTTAGCCTTCATAGCGATAGGATTTGAGTATAGGAGCAAGGAGGTCCTACTCCAGTTGTACAGGGCCCTGGTGAGACCACACCTGGATTATTGTGTTCAGTTTTGTTCTCCTAATTTGAGGAAGGACATTTTTGCTATTGAGGGATGCAGTGTAGGTTCACCAGGTTAATTCCCAGGATGGTGGGACTGACATATGATGAAAGAATGGATCAACTGGGCTTATATTCACTAGAATTTAGAAGGTTGATAGGGGACCTTATAGAAATATATACAATTCTTAAGGGATTGGATAGGCTAGATGCAGGAAAAATGTTCCCGATTTTAGGGGAGTCGAGAACCAGGGTCACAGTGTAAAGGGCCTGTCCCAATTTCACGAGCTCTGCCGAGTTTGCCTTTGGCTCATACTCGTAGCGAGGTCGTAGGAGTTCGTAGGTAGGTCGTAGCAGGCCGTGATGCTAGTCATAGGTACTCGTGGCATCCAGTAGGTCGGGGCGTTTTTTCTAGCATGATGAAAAATGTCCACGAGTAAAAAAGGTCATGAATTAGGTTGTGAAAGTGGGACAGGCCCTTAAGAATACGGGGTAGGCCATTTAGGACTGAGATGAGGAAAACATTTTCACCCAGAGAGTTGTGAATCTGTGGAATGCTCTGCCACAGAAGGCATTGGAGACCAATTCATTGGATGTTTTCAAGAGAGAGGTATATATAACTCTTAGGGCTAACGGAATCAAGGGATATGGGGAGAAAGCAGTAACGGGGAACTGATTTTAGATGATCTGCCATGATCATATTGAATGGCGGTGCTGGCTCGAAGGGCTAAATGGCCTACTCCTTCACCTATATTCTATGTTTCTATTAGATATTTCATTCACCTCGTGTGACACATTAATATTGCTTACTTAGTTGTTACGACAGCCCATCATGTCAATGCCAACTTCCTACTGAACAACCCAGCAATCCCATCCCCCACTCCGTCTTTCACTGTAGTTCTGCAATCATTCTCTCTCACATGTCTATCAACCTCCCTTTGATTATTATTTTTTGCTATTTATCTGCACTAAGGGTTAATTTACATTAGCTAATTAACCTAGCAACCTGCTTTTTAAATGTGGGTGGAAACCCACATATTCACTGGGAGAATGTGTAAAATACACATGGACTGAGGTCAGGAACAAATACAGGTCTATAAAGGCGTGAGGCAACATTATTTCTCGTGTCAAAACAGCTGACAGAAATGGATACAGTAGAACCTTTGGAACCACATAGGATCCGTGTTATGATACTAAAGGCATGTAGCTCAGTTGTCCCAGCAGTGTAACAACACTGATATTTACCTGATAATGTGGAAACCCATTGTGGTATGTACTGTTCACAAAAAGCAAGTTGACTTCAATCTGGCCACTTAATGGTAGATCTGACTACTTCACTAATCAGTAAAGTCTTAGAAAACATCAAATGTTGCCTGCTCACCGATGCTCTGTTAGGGTTTTGTCTGGATCACTCATTACCTTAGGTCATCAAAACCATGTTCCAACCACTGACCAGAGATGGGATGAGATTAGTTGGCCTTGACATCAATGCATCTTTTGAGCTAATGTGCTCTTAGGAGATCAGGTACAACTCTATGGACAGCGAATGAAAAACACTCCAAATAGTTGGGGTCATATCACAGAAAAGATGGATATGATTGCTGGAGGCAAATCAACAGAGATCTATGGAATTGCTGCAGGAGTTCTTCAGGGAATTGCCTTCACTCAACCATCTTCAATTCCTTTAACCGAGGGAAGCAGTTTGACTTCATTCGGGACCAAATTAGCATATCTGGATTCATTCCAGCTTGGAATGGCAACTGCTCTGCCCAAGACTACAAGAAATTGCAGAGAGTTGGGTATGTGGCTCAGTCTAATACACAAAGCAGCCTTCCCTCCCTCACCATTGATTCCATCTATATTTCACACTGCCTTGGGAGAGCAGCCAACTTAATCGAGGAAGACTCAAACCATTGTCATTCCCTCGAGACAAAAACATGAAAGCGCATACCACTAATTTTAAGAACAGATTCTTCCCTGCTGCCATCAGACTCTTAAATGGATATCTCATATACAGTGGCTTGCAAAAGTATTCATACCCCTTGAACTTTTCCACATTTTGTCACGTTACAACCACAAACGTAAATGTATTTTATTGGGATTTTATGTGATAGACCAACACAAAGTGGCGCATGATTGTGAAGTTGAAGGAAAATGATACATAATTTTTTTACAAATAAAAAACTGAAAAGTGTGGCGTGCAAAAGTATTCAGCCCCCTTTACTCTGATACCCCTAAATAAAATCCAGTGCAACCAATTACCTTCAGAAGTCACCTAATTAGTAAATAGAGTCCACTTGTGTGTAATCTAATCTCAGTATAAATACAGCTGTTCTGTGAAGGCCTTGGAGGTTTGTTAGAGAACATTAGTGAACAAACAGCATCATGAAGCCCAAGGAACACACCAGACAGGTCAGGGATAAAGTTGTGGAGAAGTTTAAAGCAGGGTTAGGTTATAAAAAAATAACCCAAGCTTTGAACATCTCACGGAGCACTGTTCAATCCATCATCTGAAAATGGAAAGAGTATGGCACAACTGCAAACCTACCAAGACATGGCCGTCCACCTAAACTGACAGGCCAGGCAAGGAGAGCATTGATCAGAGAAGCAGCCAATGTTCAGAAGCAGAGATCCACAGCTCAGGTGGGAGAATCTGTCCACAGGACAACTATTAGTCGTGCACTCCACAACTCGGGCCTTTATGGAAGAGTGGCAAGAAGAAAGCCATTGTTGAAAAAAAAGCCATAAGAAGTCCTGTTTGCAGTTTGCCACAAGCAAGGTCTGTGGGGGACACATGTGGGGGACACAGCAAACATGTGGAGGAAGGTGCTCTGATCAGATGAGACCAAAATTGAAGTTTTGGGCCTAAATGCAAAACGCTATGTGTGGCGTAAAACTAACTGCCCATCACCCTGAACACATCATCCCCACTGTGAAGCATGGTGGTGGCAGCATCATGCTGTGGGGATGCTTTTCTTCAGCAGGGACAGGGAAGCTGGTCAGAGTTGATGGGAAGATGGATGGAGCCAAATACAGGGCAATCTTGGAAGAAAACCTGTTAGAGTCTGCAAAAGACTTGAGACTGGGGCGGAGGTTCACCTTCCAGCAGGACAACGACCTTAAACATACAGCCAGAGTTACAATGGAATGGTTTAGATCAAAGCATATTCATGTGTTAGAATGGCCCAGTCAAAGTCCAGACCTAAATCCAATTGAGAATCTCTGGCAAGACTTGAAAATTGCTGTTCACAGGCACTCTCCATCCAATCTGACTGATCTTGAGCTATTTTGCAAAGAAGAATGGGCAAAAATTTCAGTCTCTAGATGTGCATAGCTGGTAGAGACATACCCCCAAAAGACTTGCAGCTGTAATTGCAGCGAAAGGTGGTTCTACAAAGTATTGACTCAGGGGGGCTGAATACTTTTGCACGCCACACTTTCCAGTTTTTTATTTGTAAAAAAATTTGAAAACCATGTATCATTTTCCTTCCACTTCACAATTATGCACCACTTTGTGTTGGTCTATCACATAAAATCCCAATAAAATACATTTACGTTTGTGGTTGTAACGTGACAAAATGTGGAAAAGTTCAAGCGGTATGAAAACTTTTGCAAGCCATTGTAGATACATTCTCCGTAGCTGCAACAGTACATTTTGCACCCTTTTTTAGTTTCTCCTTTGCACTACCCAATATACTCATAGACTGTATGGTTTGATTTGCCCAGATAGCAGGCAAAACTAAGTTTTCCACTATATCCTGGTACAGGTGACAATAATAGCCCAATACCAAGATTTGCCACTTCAGAGAACTATCCTGAGGATTCAATGCAGTCAAACAGCAATGCAATATGTTTACAAAGTAGATGGGAGCAACTTGCGGGTCTTTCTTATTTGAGCAGCCTCTGCTAGTTAGAAGAGCATCAAGTAAACGTATTCCAAATTACATGCGACTGGCTTAGAAATGTACTATTATTCTCAATTATAATACTGTTCATGTCACAACATTGCGACATTTCTTTCATTATAACCATAAAACAATTACAGCACGGAAACAGGCCATCTCGCATTAGTACTGCAGCAGGATAACAAAACAGCTTTTTACCCATTGAAGGCCAGCTGACGATGATCATTAAATGCATAGCGGCCAACAATTCTCATATTCCACAAAAATAAATGAATTCTCTTTGGCGGCACGGTTCCCAGGCTAATTTCTCTAAGTTGTTGATCACCTGTGTTAAATTACCACAAACATCAATGCCCAAGAAAATCAACTTTGAATCCATATTAACATCAGAAAATGATGGAGCCACTCATCGGGCCAGGCACCATCTTATGAATAAGAAACAGAGTAAACATTTCACCTTGATGACCCCTTGTCAGAAGATTGATGAGTTTAAGGCAATGGTCATTGTCTGCATGGACATTTGTAAGCATTTCACAGGATCCCTCATGGAATGCTGATCCAGAAGATTAAGATGTATGGGATCCATTGTGACTTGGTAGTTAGGATTCTGAAATAGTATAGATGACAAGAGGATAGTGATGGAATTGTGTTTATTCTGGGTGGAGGTCAATGACTAGTGGTGTCCCACAGGAGTCAGTGCTGAGACTTCTGGCATTTGTGAAATATATAAATGATTTGGACAAAAATATAAATGTGTTGTAAGTTTGCAGACTACATCAAATTGGAGCAGTTGTAGACAATAAAGAAGGTTGTCAAAACGATACAGCAGGATATAGATCAGTTACAGATATGGGTAGAGAAATTGCAGAAAGAGTTTAATCTGAGCAAGTATGAAGTACTGTACTTTGGGAGGTCAAATGTTAGGGGAAAATATACAATTAATGGCATGACCCTCAACAGAACTAATGTACACAGAGGGATTCTGGGTCCAAGTCCATAGCTCCCTTACATAGGCAACACAAGCAGATATGGAGGGGGGGGGGGGGGGTTAAATAAGGCAAACAGTATGCTTGTCTTCATCAGTTAGGCATTGAGTATAGAGATAAGAAGTCGTATTGCAGCTTTATAAAATTTTGATTAGGCTGCATTTGGAATATTGTGTGAAGTTTTGGTCGTCCCACCACTATAAATAAAAAAATGGCACCACATTTTCTTTAAAATTTTCCCCTCTGATCTTAAAGCTATGTCCTGGAGTACAGTAAACCCTAGTTATAACGGACCATGTGGGGGGAGGGGGGTTGGTGTCCATTATTGCCGATTGTCCGCCATAACCAAGTAAAGAATGGTCCGTTGACGCGGGTGTTATTGCACCCGTCTAGCCACCAGGTCAGTGATTTCTTTAGTCCGCCACCACCGACAAGACGCATTCTGTCACTGTGGGGTGCCCTCCCCTCTCATCAGCTCCTGCTTCTACCTGTCAGCCTGTCTAGCTGTACAGGTACATGGTTCCTTGAAAGTGGAGAGTTGGGTGGACAGTGCACTGAAGAGATGCTTTAGCACACTTGCCTTCAATGCATTATGATTGATTGTATGGAGTCTAATCAATCATAATGCATCTGTAATTATGCAATATGTACATCAACGTACAAGTTGTTGGTGAGAGCACACTTGGAACTCTGTATGCTGTTTATGTTGCCCAGCTACAGGAAGAATATCTTAAGTTGGAAAGGGCATAGAAGATATTCACCTGGATGTTATCTGGGCTTGAGATGTAGGGAAAGGTTGGATATGCTGGGACTTTTTTCATTGGAGCATAGGAGGCAGAGGGGTGACATTCTTGAGATGTATAAGATCTTGAGAGGCATGGATAAAGTGAACAGTCACAATCTTTCCCCCCAGGGTAGAGGATTCTGAAGTAAAAGGCTCTAAAACTACAGCATAGATTAGTGTGAGAGAAACCTCAAAGAGACCTCAGGGGCAACTTTTTTCCACTGAGGGTAGACTGTATCTGGAATGAGCTTCCAGAGGATCTGTGGAAGCAGATACAATTATGACTGTTTCTGTGCTGTCTAGCACTATAACTCTACTCTTGGTCACTAGACCATAATAATGCAAGCCAAAGTACATACGTAATGTAATGTCCACATCAGTTTGTTCCTGAGGTAGGGTTGTGGTTAGGGTTGTGAAGAGTGATTTAAGAGTCTAATGGTTGAAGGGAAGAAGATGTTCTTGAACCTGGAGATAATGGTTCTCAAGCTCCCGCATCTTGTACTCAATGGCAACGGTGAGATGAAAGCGTGGCCAGGGTGTAGTGGGTCTTTGATGATATTAATAGCCTTCTTGAGGTGATGCTTCCTGTAGATTGATGGTGGGGAGGTCAAAACAGTTGATGGATCAAGCAATGTCCAATACTTTTTGGATACCCCATCATTTTGGGGTACTTGAGTCACCAAATTAGGCCATTATCCAACTAGTCAATATAATAATAATAATAATGATGGATGGGATTTATATAGCCATGCACCTCAATAGAGTAACCAGCCACATTTTTTATTTCTGTCCTAATATCTCCTGATGTCATGTGATATCAGATTTTGTTTGATATGGAGCACCTTGAGCCATGTTGGTGCATCAAAGGAATTAGATAAGTGAGATGTTAATTGATGCTTATCATGGTGAATTCATTTGACATTGTTGTGCGATGCATTCATTGTTAAAAACATTTTATTCAGTTTAATGTTATCAAAATGCATAAAATCGTCTCTAGTGTCTTGGCTGGCAGGATTTTACGTAACTGAGCTACCTGTTTAATGCAATAATAAATGCATTCCTTTACATTGGCTGGATCTTATATAAAAAACATGTCTCAAACCTAATAGCCGTTTCCCTGCCACCTGCATTTTCTCCTGCAAACTGATTGAAACCCACATCCTGTAGGTAACCTGCATGATAATTATTTTGAGGGCAGGCAGTATTTAAGTGAGGCAGACTGGCTGCAATTACCAAATATGCCCTGGTAGGTAGAAAATGATCACAAAGGAAACTCATCCTGATCTCGCACTTTGTTTTTTCATTTAGGGCCATTGTCCAACCATCTGTCAATCCAAAACCCTTCTCATCTATATCCACCTATCACTTGCCGGGTTTTGTCCCTCCCCCACACCTCTTCCAGCTTTCTCCCCCCCCCCCCCCCCGCTACAATCACCCTGAAACAGGGTCCCGTCCCGAAACGTAACCCATCTATGTTCTCCAGAGATGCTGCCTGACCCGCTGAGTTACTCCCGCATTTTGTGTCTATTTTTTAGCAGGTTAATGTCGGACCTGATGGTTTCGTTCAGTCAGCACAACCCAAAAGCAGCGATTGTGGAGGGACAGTCTAGACATACTTTGAACACGCCCAATTTTGCCCTTCTTCATAACTCCACATTGTGCTGGAAGATAAAACACGGTACAAAGTTAAAACTTAGAAAATCGCAAAGATAATTGAATTCAAATGATACTTTAAGAAAATTACTCAGTCTGTAAGCGGCAACAAAACCAGGTGCTTGTGACCTCCAGTTGGAAAAGAACGTAATTAATAATTCATTTCGCTTTGATATCACAGCTGGATTCTCTGCACCACAAGTTGGTCCATCTAGAATATGTGCATGTTCATTGGCACCGTCGTAAATTGTTAAATGATCGTGGCACTGTCCAGTTTCATGTACCCTAAATACTGAAAATTCTAAGAAAATCTAGGGGAAAAAAGAGAACACATAAGCAAATTCTGTCATTCTGGAAGTTGCCATGATTACACACACAGTGGAACATTTTTTTACATAAAACACAAAACTCAGGTGATGTTCAATGTAGTTTATGAGACATTTCAGCTATTAGACCACAAATTAGACCAGAAATTTGCTTCTACAGAATGCATAAATAATTTCCCAAAGATTTCAGATGGGGAATAGAATTTTCTCTCATTCATTTATTGGAAGAAATGGTAATAAACAAAAAACAAAGTTATTTCAACGCAGCTATTTCCGCATGTCCAGGTGATACATCTTTATGTCACAGAAAAATGGCAATAATAGTAATTTAACTACAACCCCCAGTATATTTATGTAGTTTCTCTCTGCACCCTAAATGTAAACTTTTACCAGTCGTCTTTCTTACAGTTTGGCTATCTTCCCAACCAATTGTTCAAGCGCTTTTGATTGCAACATGCGTCTTAATTTAGTTCAACAAAGAAACTTACAAGTTACTAAAGAACTGATTGGTAAAATAACTTAAATTTTAGACTTATCTTGGAGACTCCATGCACAATGGAAGATTTACTTTGCATTGCTAATTATCTTATCCAACAAGTGATTAACTGCACCAATTACTGTAAAATGAGAGAAGAAATTTCCATTTCCTTGTTCAGATGGTACTCAAAGTGACAAAAAGGAAATTTAATGCTCCTCTTTCAATACTCCTCCACGATTATCTTTTGTTTTCTGGCAAAGTGCAACTTACAAATGATGCCTTGCATTTAGTTGCCATTGCTGTTTACCTTGTAAGGGTCCATTATCCTAATCAGCCAGTTACAGTTCAAATTGTTGGGATAAAGTCCTGGGAAATTTGGAGAAGTTATACTTCCAATTTTGGAGTTTAATATCTGTCCACATACATCTGAAAATAATAATAAAAATATTAATTATAAATATAACTCTATGCCAAATTACTTTAGTTCAAAACTACTGTCCGTACTGGACTTTTATGACTGTCGTAAGAAGCACCTAGACTGATGACTATGCATCAGAACTCACACAATTGGTTCTGAAAAGAGGTTATCAACCCAAAATGTTAACTCTGCTCCCTAACCAATTAAGTGTTCCATGCACTTTCTCCTTTCTTTTAAAATAGTTTCCAGTATCTGCTATATTTTGCATTATACTAGGATATATAATAGTACCACTGATGATGTTTACCATTTTTACTGCTACTTTATTTTAGCCTGTAACTGATATTAGCTGGGCACTTTGAGGAAATGTGAGGTTACAAAGTGGAAGCTGTCTATTAACATAGAAACTGATCACAATTAAATATTGGTCACAAATTAGGTTTACCTTTGATAGATCATGTAAAAAATCATGTAGATAATATAATAAGCATCTATTATATTCATATAAACATTAGTAATAGGAACCGTAGTAGTCCATATCCGAAGTCAAGCCAGCTCTGTCTCTAACTTCATACCTGATCTGATCTACATCTGGCTGTTACCTTTGGATTGAGGATGTTAGTATGTGGAAGACTAGAAGTAGAGAAAATATTCTAACATTTGCTGTCCAGGGGTCCCGACCAGCAGAAGGAAGGTGATGTTCCACTGGATTGGAGGAACATCACTCCTCTCTTGAAGAAGGGTTCAATCACCAACCTGGTGAATTATTATCCCGTTTCATGAACAAGCACTTGCTGCAAATTGCTGGAGCATTTAATTGATAGTAATCTGATGAGACAATTTAGCAAACATAACGTTCTTGCTGACAACCAACATGCATTCAGGAGGCATGGATCATGCGAGTCTAAGCTTATCCTGATGACAAATGACCTGGCCAAGAACCTCGATAGCAATTTCATCATGGATTTAGTAGTGGTAGACCTTTCTAAAGCATTTGATGTCATTCTACACCAGAGACTGCCTTGGAAGCTTGACGTCTACGGTGTTCGTTCCAACACAAAACGATGGATGTCCAGTTTTCTGACAAAACGTCTTTAGCGCGTGTGTGTGAATGGAAAAAGCTCTGATTGCCGTCCAGTGTTAAGTAGTACACCTCAGTGCACAGAACTTGGCCCCCATCTGTTTTTGCTTTACAATAATGACATCCATGAAAAAGTCACAAGCACGACCAGATTATTCGCTGATGATTGTTTGCTGTACTGTCCAATGATGTACTGTCAGCTGATGTTAAAGATGCTCTCCAAAAAGATCTCGATATTATGGTTGAGTGGTTACAACAATGGGGCGTGCAGTTCAACCCTTCCAAATGTGAAACCAGAAAGAGGAAACCAGGTGAAACATCAAACAATATAATTGGTGCCACCCTTGCAGAATCCAAACAGACCAAGTATCTTGGCATCAAATTACAGAACGATCTACATTGGAATGGTCAGACTCATCATGCAACGGTGAAAGCAACAGGTGTCCTAAATTTTCTGAGACGGAACTTTCATCATTGTCGACTTCTATCAAGGAGAAGTTGTACTTCACACTCGTTAGAGCACATTTGGATTACGCAGTTGCTGCATGGGATCCATACACAAATAGAAAAATTTCTTCCATCGAACGTGTCCAAAGACAGGCAGTTCGATTTGTTGCAAATACCTATGAGAGAGAAGCGAGTGTTACCAAACTTCTGAATTCACTGGGGTGGAACCCTCCAAGACAGACGTAAAGCTCACCGTTTGACCTGATTTTACAAAATGTTAAATAGTCAGCTCAACATAGATTACCAAATCAACACCAAACCCAAACCTATTAGGAGCAGTCAAGGGCATTCGATCCAATTTGAGATAGCAGCTACCAAGACAGATGTGAACAGCAATTAATTCTTCCCCTGCACAATTAAAGCATGGAAAAGTCTTCACCCTACCATAGTTCCCAACCAGAAACAACTACATTTAAGTAGCTCTTCTTCTCCAAGAACCCTTTTTTGCTTAAGTCCACTCTCCGCCACCTCCAGTTTAAATTCCATTTGGAATATTTTGGAGGACCAAGAACCAAGAAAACACAATTTTTCCTTGATCAATTCTTCTTATTGAATCCACATCACAAGATTAGAAATTGTTCAGCCAGAGTTGAACACACTTCTTGGCATCTGCATACAATGGACTCTTGCGTTTCTTGTGCGTGGTGGTGGAAAGCTTGGTGGAAACAGGGCTGTGATGTGAACGTTCTTTTATTGAACCCTTTGATCAATTGAGTGGACTTCTTTTTTGAAGTATGGTTGTCCCATTGAGCCTCTTGTATTTGTTTCTGCCAGTGGCCTTCACTCTCATAAGGCAAGATTTTCTTTTACTAATTGTGGAATAAGATTACTTTATTAAATTGATTTATTGTAGCATAATTTTCTTCTAATGTTTTGCAACAACAATGCATGATTTATTTTTCCTAAGCAAGACCAAAACTGTAGATAACACTCCACATGTGGACTTAGTGTTATAATAAGAATAAGATTTTACTAATGTATTACTCTGTCCTTTTTCCACCAAAAATCAACAATCCATTTGCTTCCTATGAATCTGAAAGTAATTTCCTGTTTCAGCTTTAGATTTGTTTTGTGTTCCGGTTTTCCCCGTTTATGACTCATTATTTTTAAAAAATGGCTTTGCACCCAAGTAAATCATTAATGTAGATTACAAATAGTTGAGGCAACAATATTGCTCCCTATGGCAATCTAGTTACAATTTACCAATTGAAAATGATCTTACTATGAAACTGTTTAGCTGACCTGCAATCTAAACCAGAATACCATGAGCTCTTGTGTAGGCTCCTATTTTGTAGCATTTTATTGAATATCTAGAATTTCAGTACACTCATTTACAAGTTCCCTTATCTATCCTGAAGCTTGTATCCTTAAAGAATGAGAATATCTGAAATATTTCCTTTTATAAATACCCATTACCTCTGCATGATTATATTATTTTTAAATGTAATTCAAGTTCAAGTTCACATTTATTGTCACATGCACCAATTGGTACAGTGAAATTTGCCATACGAATAAAAAGCACACAATACACAATTGAATTTAACATAAACATTCATACTTTAACTGCCATTATTTCCTCGGTTTATGTTTCAAATCTAGTTTTTCCTCATTGTACGGAATATGAAATTCATATTATTATGATCACTCTTCCCTCGTAGATCCTTAATCATAAGACCAAATGTGTGTCGAGACAAGACTTGTAACTTAGTATTTTTGCCATTTTTATGCGCTGCTTCTATTTGCAATTACACACTTGCTTTGGAACATTCTATCAGTTTGGCTTTCATTGTTTCGTTCTCCTATTATTAGGATTTCCCATCTCCAGAACTCCCCTTAACACCTGTGCCTGCACCTATAATTTAGTTTAAAGCCCTATGAATAACCTTAATTATTTGACCAGATTGCCAGAATCTAGTTTTTTTTTTTTTAAGCACCTCACTTGCTTTGTTTAAAAAAAAAAAGTATATCACCATCAAAATGTAAGTGAGTGATAAAGACTTGTAATGGCAATTCCTAAAAGGATGGTGAAGGTTCAGGGTGCAGTCCCAGACTTCCTGCCACTGACTTGTGCAAGGCAGAAGATCCTTGTTTTTGCAATAAAATTTTCATTTCATTCATAGGCTTGATTTTATACAGCAGTAAAACTGGGAAAATGAGACTACACTTAAAGTATCCAATAGTAAGTGAAATATACAAAGGAAACACATGATGGGTTGAGCAAGAGATAAATCTTTAAAGTAAAATTCATATTTAAGAAAAGTGTACACGACATATTTGTGTAACGAAGGGATTCCTCTACAGAGATAGTGGATGTACAAAGCTTATTTTTTGTTGTTATATGTTTAAGGTGAAAGGAGAAATATTTAATAGGAATATGAGGGGTCACACAAAGGGTGGTGGGTGTATGGAATGAGCTGCCAGATGAGGTATTTGAGGCAGGGATTATTGGAATGTTTAAGAACCAATTGAACAGGTACATGGATAAGACAAGGTTGAAGGGATATGGGCCAAATGCAGGCAGGTGGGACTAGAATAGATGGGACACGTTGGTTGGTTTGGGCAACTGCTGCTCCCTTTGCTAATTAGCATGATATTGAGAGTCACATTAAAAATGCCTGTTTGTGATTTAAATAAGAAATTAATGGTAAAGTAGTACATATAGTGCTGAACCAATGTTACATTTTGTTACTTACAGGTTCTTCTTTATTGCTTCATTATCAGACCAGTTTTCTGTTCCAGCCTTTGGTTTTGCCATGCCATTAGTGCAAGGGTCAGATTATGCTGGACTCACCCAATGTCTTGTAATCACCCTCACACTATCCCACTTCTGATCCCACTTACGTTTTTTGACCGTATAGTTCTTGAGGGCACTAATGCGCTTGCCACTCTGTGAGGAAGTGTTGTCTAAAAGCACCAACTAGGACCTCAAAGGCTCACTAAAAAGACCATGGGTAATGAAGACTGATGACATTTCAAAATTGTGCAGAATCTTTCAATGGTTTCTCACTTCCAATGACTGCGATCTAGTCCTACAATTTTTCTGAATGATCAATGAAGGTCATTGGTTGCGTCAGAATTGATGGTGGTAATATTCGGTGATATAACTGGGCATAGGATTGCAGCCAGGAAAACATCAGCTATGCTCTAAAATGTGCGTGTGAGTACCTTGATGAATATCCTATTGCGTGAGTTTTACCAAGGAATGCTGCAAGCATTTTCTAACCTGGGTAGAATTACAAGATACATTTATTTGTCACATGTACCAATTGGTACAGTGAAATGTGTTGTCACCATACAGCCATACGAATAATAAAGAGCACAGAACACGATTGACTTTAACACAGACATCCCCACACAGCGGAATCAAAATTTCCCACTAAGGGAAGGCTCTAAAATTCAGTCATCCTCCTCCATTGTCCTCCTTTGTTCACCCGTGGTCGGGGGGCTCCCGAATCCCTCGCAGTTGCCGCCACGGACAGTCCGATGTTCAGGCCCTCTCGCCGGGATGATGGAACACCGACGTCTGAACGGGAGAACCACGTCAACGGCTTGGACATCCGAATCGGCCACTTCCTACCGGAGTCCGCGGCTCCAGAAGTCCACAGGCTGCGCTGGTCGGAGATTCAATGCTGGCGGCCCTCAGCAAAGGGTCCCAGGACTCCTTGATGTTGGTCAGCGCCTCACGCGCTGGGAGCTCTGCAAACCTCAGCTCCGAGATGTTGAAGCAACAGGCCCAGCACTCCGGAGCTTCAAACGGCGATCCAGGTAGGCATCCGGTGAATCCAGTGCTGCACCGCTGCCGCCGCTGAAGCTTTGGTCCGGTACCCGGCAGGAAAGGCCGCGACAATCCAGTTGGTAGGCCACGAGGGGGGGGGGGGGGGGGTGAGGGGCGCGAGGACGCGACTCGGAGAAAAGTCGCATCCTCTCCAGGAAGTGACTGGGAAAATGTTTACCCCCTCCCCCACATAGAAAAATTAAAGAAACCTCCAAAACACACTTTTAAAACAGATTAAAAAAAAAAAATATATAAAAAATAAAAAAACAGTCAGAATGTAGGCAGAGGCTGCCATCAATGCGGCGCCCCTAGTGGAGAACGTTAAATTGATTAGTTAACTCAATTTTGGGGATGAAAAACATGTGCAAATGGGTCCAATTTCTCACCTTTCTCATTTTCCAGTTTATTTGAACACTTATCACAACTGTTGATCTTTTCATGTAATCTATCTATCTATCTCTAAAACCCTGATCTTGCCATCTTCCGGTTTGGCGCTATTTGCGCAAAAACGGTTCGCGATAGCGCTACGATTTATTTTGCCAGTTCACTCCCCGTTCTCCTGTGCACCAAGTTTCGTTCCAATCGGTTGAATGTCGTAAAAGTTAGCGAGGTTTAAAAATCTTAAAAACCGCGCTTGTGCAGATCGATCTCTTCCCCTGCCAGTTAGCGCCGCGCGGATTAGTTTCTTCCCCTGTCACTCACCGGGACGGTCCGCCCCTTCCAGCGCCATCATGTCTTTACGGGAGCTGAGGATGGCCGGCAGAGGTTTCCAACCGGACTTTCGGAGAGACCTGAAGCAGCCCAGCCCAGCCCCAAGCAGCCCAGCCCAGCCCCAAGTAGCCAAGCCCAGCCACGCCCCAAGCAGCCCAGCGTCGGAGACCCTGCCCAGCCCAGCCCAGCGTGGGAGACCCAGCCCAGAGTCGGAGACCTAACCCAGCCCGTAGTCGGAGATGTTTTAGCGGTCTGAGAAACGACTACTAAAGTTTTCAACAAAACTTTATTCGAAAGCTCAAGTTGCAGCATACAGGTTTATCAGACATGTATGCCCACATCGGTGGTCAGCACTGAACTAACGCGCGCAAGGGAAAAAACGCGCAAAAACAACAGCCCCTCCCGAGTCACGTGACCGCGGCTTCCGAACGCCGGGTTCGATATCTGCATGCGCTAGCAGGCGCCGCTACAATGTCGCCAAACGGAAAGCGGAGACACTGATCTCGGCGGAGAACGACCAGCGCCACCTGTGAGTCCCCATTGCACCGCCAATTCCAGCCACTACCCATCTGGACACCTTGCTGGCTCCTCCCCCTTCCCCATGATACCCCTCTCCCTCATGGCCCTTTTCCCGTCTTTTCTCCCAGCTCACTCCCCCCCCCCCCCCCCCCCCCCCCCCGCCCACACAACCTCTCCCCCCACAACTGCCCCCCCACCCACACACCCCTCTAGGAACCACTGGGGTTTGAATTTGTGATGTTTGGAATCAATGCATCAGAAATATTCTGAAATACTCAAGAGGTTTTGATAACTTTGACACCATCCTAAGATGAGGGTGTCGGCTTTCTTTCTTGCTTTCTTTTATCGTTCATTCCTTTTTTCATCATGTTATTTCCACTGTTTCATATGCTGTGTTTGTTATGATCATCTCCCATTCCTCTCCTGCCATCCTAATCAACATCCAAAAGATTAATAGATAGAAAAGTGGTCACATAGAATCTGACATTGTATGCTTCCTTTAGCAAGTTTCCATTATTGGTTGCATAAAATGTTCAAACCCAGGCTGGGGATTAGGTAACTGGAAAATCCAAGCTTTCATTTTTCTTTATCTAAAATATATGGTAGATAACTACTCCTGACTGAAGGTTGGCTTTATGCTCAGCAAATATGAAATGTAAGTGTCATTTCAGGATTGGTTGAATGGTACTTCATAACCAGTCAGTTTCAGACTATCAACCACTGCTATTGTCTGGTTTTAACTTATCAGATTCCCTTTCTCCAGTGTTGTCCCACATCCATCACCAAATCTTACAGATGAGCACATATCATACACTCACCATCACCTCCTGGGAGGAACAATGCATAGCTCCTCTCTCTAAATGCCTCACCACTTCACACCCATCTTATGCAGTAGAAAATTCACCTTATGTCAACAAAATAGTATTTTATATTATCTTCAATCTCCAACAGATTGTTTTTCTCACTTTATTTTGAAAAACCTGTTCTTTCCACTTTCTCCCATGTGAACTGTGTAAAGGTGATTATCTTTTAATTCCATTTTGCAGCTTTTGTGATATTTATAATGCATACAAATTTAATTCAAACGGTTATGTTTCAATAAGTTTGTGCTGCAACTTTCTTGTGATTAACTTCCCTTTAGGTTGAAGGTAGATACAAATGCTGGAGAAACTCAGCGGGTGAGGCAGCATCTATGGAGCGAAGGAATAGGTGACGTTTTGGGTCAAGACCCTTCTTCAATTCCTTTAGGTTGTGTTCTTACGCAAAGTAAAATACTTGCATGGTTTTGAATTCTAATTTGAGTAATCCGATATTGTAAACTAGCTTCAGGTCATATCTGACTTTGTAGATACTTATAGTTTATTATGTGGAAGTTAAATGAGTACCAATAACCATGAAGAGCATATACTCCAATGAGAATACCATGTACTTTACACGTACCACAATTATACAATTTGTTAATCTTATAAGCATCCAGCGTGGTAAGTCCTCGAATTTGTCCAATTCTGGCATATTCATCCAGTGGTTCTAGAGTAGGAAGGTTATTTTTGGAAAAAGCAGTTCTGCAATAAAAAAATAATCCGATTATTTAAGTATCTTTCCATTCAGTTTGGAATGGAGAAAGAAAGATTAGAGTATTTTCTAATATTGGGAGACTACTGGAAACAATAACAGCATAAAAATATTTGGGAACCAAGTTTAATGAAATACATGATTTAACTTGGGGAAAGCTGTGATACTGATTAGTGAGCTTTGTATTTCACCTTTGGCAGATCCCGATGAAGAAGTAGCATTATTACAAGACCTACCAACAGTGGCGCTCCAGACCTGCCTGCTGCCTGTTGCCTGTGCGTGCGATTCTGGGGGTGCGGGTGGGATTAAAATACAGGTTTGTATTAGTTGTCGGAGAGAGATTTCCTCGGGCTGCTAGTTGATGAAGAAAAATTGTTCGCGCTTCCGTTCCCGTTTTTTAAAAATTTGCTGGACGATTGCTGGATTGAAATTAAACGCGACTTCTAACGCCTTCAACGTGTTCAACATCACGGATCGCAAGTGAAGGACAAAACAAAAGGTATGTCATTTATTTAACATATTATCTTGCTTTTTGGTGTGACTTTATTTTTATCTTATGATGCGAAAAATGTTATTTAGGCCCCCATACGAATCGGTCATGTCTTGCCTGCCGATATGGGCTTAAAATCTATGGCAACAGCAACATTCCAATCGATCACATTCCAGATCCACTCTCAAGATAATCAAATTCATTATTTTTTTGCACAATCATGTCATAAGAACATCTAAATCATCTATATTTTGTGTTCTTGTCTATCCATGATCAATATTTTCATACTAAATATTCACAGTACAGTTTTAGACAGATGTATTGTGCAAAAAAATAATGATCCGGATTATCTTGAGAGTGGATGTTTCTGGATTAATTTATGGGAATTAAACATTAAATTCCTTCCATTTGGCATATAAATTCATGACAAAGTGAGATTTAAAGATCATGTTATATTGTGAATTCTTGTGTGAACGGGATCAGTTTGTTATTTGGATACTTAGGCTATTAATTTTTTTTAGCCTATTCTTAAGAAATGGATAGAGGTTTAGATCTAGTAATTGAATTTAGATGAATTTAATTGATTAGATGAATTTAATGAATGATGAATATGAATTTTTTGTTGGGTATTCACTATTTGTTTTAGCGTTTAACTTTATAATTTCTACCTTTTTCTTTTAAACTGCAAATAATAACTTGTTTCTGTTAATGCTGTTCAGTGTTTATTTTTTCTTTACATTTTAAACAGATGTCTCTGAAGAAGAAATGCAAAATTGTCAATCCAAATGCCCAGCAAAAGAGACTGATTTAGACTGCATTCGCAGAGATTATCTGAATATGTACTACTCCAAATGTGATGATCTACAGGACATTCTTAATGGGAAAGTAGTGGGCTAAAAGGCATGTCATGCATGGTTTGAAGAGCAAAAACATGGAGTTTACAATGCCAAAATTGAAAAGTTGAGGAAAAACTAGGTGTACAGAGTTTCTTAATGGTTACAATCTGAGGATTGTAATGATGCTACTGATTATGATATGCCAATGTACCAGCTAGCAACTGATCTTCTCCATAAAGACTTGGTCTTTTGCTAGAAATTGTAATTTCTTTACCTGTCTGTTACGGACTTACAGCATATAATACAATGATATTAAAGTTCTAATCTTGAGAATATCATATTTTTTAATTTTCAAGGCAGTCTGGGTGTTTATTACTATTTCCGTCTCAACGGTCAATTTTGTAATTAGCTACAATTAGGTAACCAACTAATTATATGCTTTAATTACAGGTCATCCAAGTAAGATGTTTCATATTTGTTTCAGAATGCTTCAATCTATAATAACTGAAAGTTTCATTCAGTTCTCTTAATTTTTAAGAAAGTTATGGGCAATTGACTGTTCTCGATCACAGCTTTTGTGTTAAGTCAATGGAAAAGCAATAGGGAACAAGGTGCTAATTTCCGAGTATGAAAATGACAATAACCTTTTTAATACTGAAGATATGAAAGTGAATTAGGTATCAAATTAAAGTTCTTTTTATGCTTTATCTGATGGGATAAATTACAGGCATGATTTTTAAAATCTCAAAATTTTGTAACATTCCTAGAAGAAGCAAATAAAAGTCTAAACTTTTAGAACATGGAAAAGTACGGTACAGGAACAGGCACTTCAGTCCACAATGTCTGCCAAGGTCAACTAATTTCACCAACCTGCTGATGATCCATATCCATTCAATCCCTAAATATTTATGTGCCTATCTGAAAGCATTTTAAACACTATCGTATTTACTTTCACTGCCACCTCTGGCAGCGCGTTCCAGGCACCTACCATTCTGTGTAAAAAAAACTTGCCCCGCACATCTCTTTTAAACTTTTCACCTTTCACCTTAAAGCATCTATTCTTTGACAGTTCGCCCAAGGAAAAAGGTTCTGACTGTCTGTCCTATCTATCCTTCTCATAATTGTGCATACTTCTATCAGGTTTCTCCTCAACCTTTGGTTCCAGGGAAAATAATCCAAGTCTATCCAACCGCTCCTTAAATCTAATACCATCTAATCGAGGCAGCATTCTGGTAAACCTCTTCTGCACCCTGTCTAAATCTTTCAAATCCTTCCAGAAATGGGGCAACCAGAACTGCATGCAATACTACAAAAACAGCTAAGCAAATTCCCCACAAACCTGCTTCATAAGTCTAGTTAGTATAAGTATTTAGTCATAAGTGTATTCAATATTGTATTTAGATTATTATCTAAATGGTGTCAAGTTGGGAAAAGGGGAAGTACAATGGGATCAGGGGGGTCCTTGTTCATCAGTCAATGAAAGTAAGCATGCAGGTACAGCAGGCAGTGAAGCAAGCGCATGGCATGTTGGCCTTCATAACAAGAGGAGTTGAGTATAGGAGGAAAGATGTCCTTCTGCAGTTGCACAGGGCCCTAGTAAGACCACACCTGGAGTATTGTGTGCAGTTTTGGTCCCCAAATTTGAGGAAGGACATTCTTGCTATTGAGGGAGTGCAGCATAAGTTCACAAGGTTAATTCCAGGGATGGCGGGACTGTCATATGCTGAGAGAATGGAGAGGTTGGGCTAGTATACTCAGGAGAAGAGACAACCGCCGCACAGGGTGAGGCGGGAGTATCGGGCACTAAGGGTGTGTCCGGGGATGGGATGGGGATGGTGTCTCCATCTGCAGTGAGCAGGTGGAAGGGGACCCCTTGGACAATGAATCGATGGATGTTCTCGCTCCCCCTGACACCACTTCACTCATTCATGGAAAAGGACGCCAAGACCAAGAGCAGCATGGTTCCTGTTGAGGGTAGAGGGACCAGTAGAGGGTCCTTTGTAGTCAGGGTCCGGAGGGGAAGGAGCACCGCCACTCAACCTAGGGTCCGCAAGGGGAGGAGTGACTGTGTTGTCAGTGACCGAAGGACTGGTGACGGGATCTAGGGAGTAGGCAGGGCTGAAGGTGTCCTGGTTGGGTTGCTCCTAGACCTGGCCAAGCTGGCCATCCGCGAGTCACAGCGCAAGGCGGAAGAGGGCTTTGCCCGAACCAGATGCTTGCCCCTTATCCGGGGTTGTATAGTAGGTATTAGAATGTTTGTAAAATAGTTGTTTGATGATTTTGTAACATGGTGGTGGGTATGTCACCATGGTTTGGGGTTTTTTTTGTTTTGGAATTTAAATAAATTATTTTTGATACAAAAAAAAACTGGTTACCAAGCTCATGGAACTGGGTCTCTGCGCAACCCTATGTAATTGGATGCTCGATTTCCTCATGCACAGACCACAGTCAGTTCGAATTGGCAGAAATTCTTCATCCTCAGTAACAATCAGTACGGGAACACCTCAAGGCTGCGTGCTCATCCCCCCTGCTTTACTCACTCTATACCCATGATTGCGTAGCCGAACATAGTGCGAACTCCATCATCAAGTCGATGACACCACTGTTATTAGACGAATCACAGATAGTGATGTCAGAGTAGAGAAGTAAGATTGACCGATTGACCAAATGGTGCCAGCACAACAATCTGGCTCTCAACATCAGTAAAACCAAGGAGCTGATTGTGGACTTTGGTAGGGGAAGGATGAGGACCCATAATCCTGTTTACATCCTGGTGGAGAGGGTCAAAATTCCTGGGTGTGCATATTTCCAAAGATCTATCCTGGACCCAGCACACTGATGCAATTATAAAGAAGGCACAACAGCGACTCTACTTCCTGAGAAGATTACGAAGATTCGGCATGTCAAAGAGGATTCTCCTGTATTTCTACAGGTGCACAGTAGAGAACATACTGACCGGTTGCATCGTGGCCTGGTTCGGCAACTTGAACGTCCAGGAGCGGAAAAGACTGCAAAAAGTTGTGACCACTGCCCAGTCCATCACCGGCTTTTACCTCCCCACCATGAAAGGAATCTATCGAAGTCGCTGCCTCAAAAAGACAGCCAACATCATCAAAGACCCACACCATCCTGGCCACACACTTATTTCACCATTGCCATCGGGAAGAAGGAGCCTGAAAACTGTAACGTCCAGGTTCAGGAACTGATTCTTCCCTACAGCCATCAGGCTATTAAACACAACAAGAAATAAGCTCTGAACTGCAACAGACTATCATTATTATTGCACTATATTTGTTATTATGTACATGTGTATATGCACACTGAACATTTTTTTCTTCTCCCGTTATGTATTATATTTACATATTCTGTTGTGCTGCAGCAAGCAAGAATTTCATTGTCCTATCTGGGACATATTGAAAGAGCTAATAGTCAAATCTAAAATGGAGTAGTTCTTCTACAATAGCATGGTCGAGTAGAAAAAAAGAATGGTTTGGTGCCAAGTCTGAATGACATTGAAAATTATATGGAACACAATATGGAGGACAGGTTGTCTTTTCAATAAAGAAATTAAGATGGAATCCTGCAGTAATAACATGTGTTCTTTTCTAGGCCATAAAGAAGCCAAGATTGAAAAAATTGCTGACGCTCCATAGATAAGTAATAACTTGTTATTGGATGAGCTTGATTTTGACCCAGCTTTCCTATATTCTGAAAGGCTGCAGAATCTTTCAGTTATGCCATATTCAGACTTGGTAGGAGTGTTTTACTGATAAGAAAAATGTATAATTGTGCTAACTTTCCTTTGTTCTGTGAGTGGAGCCCGAGAAGCACTGAACAACATTTGTAGATCTTTGCCACTCCCGTCTGACGAATCAATTAAATATTGCTATGGTTTACCTTTAACAGTTTTTGTTGCTATCTGCTTTTTAAGAAACGAACTTTGACAATATGACAATAAAACACTCCTGACTCTTGACTTACTGTTATAAAGATAGAAGCATGTGAAACAGGACAGGCTGAGCTGAAGAGTGTGATGAACACAAAATAGCGCCTGAAAGCAAATTCTGTGCTGTCAAGCGAGCAAAATAATTCAAAGGTAAATTCAGGAAGAGGTATAAATTAAAATGAAGTAGGCTAGTGAGACATATAATCAGTATGGAACAGTGTTGTGAAAACTCTCCGAATATTGCGTTTCATGCAATTGTGTTGCAATATTCAGAGGCAGACTTGTGTTTGGAATTGCAGACTCAAGGGTAATACAATGATCATGGGGGGCGGGGGGAGGATGGCTTTGATTTTCATGTTTTAAGGCTGTTTTAATATTGTGTAGAAGAAGGGTTAGTTGACGATTTGGTTGCTGAAGTGCCTTTGGAACAATGTGAATTGCTATGTTTGTTGGGAAATTACATTGAATGACCAGACAGTAAACAAGCAATGGCTAACTTTTAAAGAATTAATAGATAGTTTACAGATAATACTATAAGGCAAAAAAGGGAAAATAATCCAAGAGAGCATAAGATCAAAGGAGAACTTTTATAATCCTGCCAAAAAAAAGCAATGTCTGAGGATTGGGAACAATTTAGATTTCATTGAAGGGGGACAAAGTAATTGACAAAGAAAGGAGAAATAGAATCAATGAATAAATAACAAGAAAATAAACTGCAAAATCTCAATGGATAGGTAAAAAGCAAAAGAGTAATTGAAATTAAAATGGGTCTTTTACAGATTGATTTAGGATAAATTATAAATTATATGGAAATAGAGAAATTCTTTTGTATTTATCTATATGGAAGAACACAAAATAAACCATCTACACAAATAGCAAAGACTACAATCCAAAGTAATGAGAAGCTTAAAGAAATTGGTATTGGCAAAAAAAAGGGCATATGTGGAAACAAATCTCCAGGACTTTATGAACTACATTCCATGGTTTTGAAAAAAGTAGCAGTGAAAACATCTTCCAAAATTCCATAGATTCAAGAACAGTTTCCAGATTGCAAGAGTAGCGAATGTAATTAAAATGTTTGAGAGAAAAACAGGGTACTATAGATCAGTTACAGATCATCAGTTGAAAATAGCAGAAATCTATTATTAAAGTGGCCACATGCTATTTGGAAATTAGTAGGATTAGGCATAGTAAATGTGGATTTATTAAAAACTGAGATAGTATACAAGAGTTGCCAGGTTTTGGCACTATTTTCAACTCTAAGTTGTTATAAGGATAGAGTTCTTAACCTGCCTAATAAAGATATGTTGTCCTGGTAGCATTGCAGGGTCAGCTTGGCCAAGCAAAGCCGTTGGTGTCCCTCCACTGCTGCTGCGTCAGGTTGCGTCCGGTCTGCATGCTCAGTCTCTCAGGGGTGGTGCCCAATCCAGTCGAGCCCCAGTCTGCTGCAGGGCCTCCAGTGGCCCACTCCACCATCGCCTCAATCCAGATGTGCACATTGGCCAATGAACCGTTGACCCTTGCCTCACAGAGTGGAAAGCTTCAGCATGTGGTTTCTAACCGGTGAGGGCCCAGTTTCAGAGTCAACTATTCCTAGAAGCTGGGAAATGGAATCTCTTGTTGGGTCAAGGTAATCATCCCTTGCCCAAGCACTTTTCCCTTGGGATACAATGTCTGAACTCCAGTGAAATGCTACTGACACTATTTGATTCTGGCAACATTCGGTTTAATGGTACTTTTCTGCAAAGAAACCGTTTAAGAAAGGAAAGCGAACAATCCATTGGCGCACTATTAGCATCAGATCATCCAATCCCTGCACTATACCACATTCACAGAGTCATAGAGCGTGGAAATGGGCCCTTCGGATCAACTCTCCCATGCCCCCACACAACCCCTCTACCGCACACATCACACCTCCCCCACATCTCCCCCTTCCGTCACACTCCCCCACACCCCCTCCTCCCCCGCACACCCCCCTCACCCACACACCTTCACTCCCCCACATGACCCACACACCCCCTCTCCCCCACACACACCCCCCATCAGCCCCCGACAGGCCCCGCCTGAAGTCGTCCCCCTCACCTGGCTGCAGGACGCTTCCCGCCTGAAGCCGTCCCCGGCTACAGAACGATCCCGCTGTTGCGTTGTGAGAACAGGCGAGTGGTGGAATATTGCATTGCGGAATGGGTTGTGTTGGAGACCAGGCCTCCCGTGTAACTGGGACCAAATGGGTCCCACTTAGTCTAGTACATAACTAAAACTTTGATCATGTTATCTTCTGGTTTGCACGGTTTCTCTATTTGCGCAAAAACAGTACGCGATAGCGCTACGATTTTTCGCCAGTTCACTCACCGGTCTCCTGTGCTGCGAGTGCACCAAGTTTAATTCCGATCTGTGGCATAAAGTAACAGTTAGCGATGTTTGAAAATCTTAAAAACAGCGCGGGATGAGGAAATGAGCCGCGTCTGCACAGTTGGGGGCTATGGGTGGAATATTGCATTGGTGGAATGCGTTGTGTTGGGGGGACGGATGAGTGGTGGAATATTGCATTGGGGGAATGGGACACAACAGGTCATACTTGGTCTAGTCCATCTATACATAACTAAAACTCTGATCCGGTTTGGTTTGTTCCGATCGATTAAAAGTCGTCAAAGTTAGTGAGGTTTAAAAATCTTAACGCCCGTGCGCAAATTGATCTCTTCTGCCTTCCAGCGCAGCATGGATTAATCTCTTCCCCCTGTCACTCCCCGGGACAGTCCGCTCCTTCCTGTGCCATCGCGTCTTTAGTGGAGCTGAAGTTGGCCGGCAGAGGTTTCCAACCGGACTTTCAGAGGACCCGAAACAGCCCCGCCCCAAGCAGCAACCCTGCAGTCCGGCAATGTCACCAAATGAAAAGCGGAGTCTTATCCCGGCGGAAGAGAGCACCAGCGCCCGCTATGAGTCCCAAACGCACCGCTATCGCAACGCCCCGCAGCTCCACCCCTTTCCCCTCTGGTCCCCCTCACTGGCTCCTGCCCCCTCCCCCATGATTCACCCCTCTACCCCAAGGCTCTTTCTCCATCTTTTCTTCAAGCTCTCCCTCCCCCCCCCCCCCCCCCGCCCACACGCCGGCGGGGTCGTAGCTGTTGGCGCTTCCGGGCCGAACCAAGGCCTGGCTCTGAGGGTGCCGATGGCTAATTCTCCTCCAGGGCACGCAAGAATGGAGAGGAGCAGCAACTTAGAGATTCTGGGAATGGAGAGTGGGGGAGGAGAGGGGATAGAGGGAGAGGAGGGGAGTAGGGAGGGGAGAGGAGTTATGGAGGGAGGGAGTGACTGAAGGTAGGGGAAAGGAGGGAGGGAGAGGTGAGGGGATGGATTTGGGGAGGGGAGGAGAGGGAAAAGTGGGTGGAGGTGAGGAGGGAGAATGGGGTAGGAGGGGGAATAGAGGGGGGGGGAGGGGAGAATAGAGGGAGAGGAGGGCACTTGGGGAGATGAGGAGGAATAGTGGGGGGGGATAGGGGGTGAGGAGTTGGGGAGATGGGTGCTAGAGGGATAGGACGGTGTAGGGAGGGGAGAGAAGTTATGGAGGGAGGGAGGAAGTGAATGAGGGTAGGGGAAAGGAGAGGAAGAGAGAGATGAGGGAGGGATTGGGGAGGGATTGGGGAGGGGTGGAGAGGGGAATGACGAGGGAGGGTAGAGGAGGGGGATGGAGTGCTAGGGATGAAGGGAAATGAGCTGTGCCTGTGCAGTTGGGGGCTAAGGGTGAGTGGTGGAATATTGCATTGTGGGACGAAGCATCCTGTGTGACAGGGACCCAACGGGTCCCACTTAGTCTAGTACATAACTAAAACTCTCATCTTGTTATCTTCCGGTTAGCGTTGTTTTTACATTTGCGCAAAAACGGTACAACACAGCGCTACAATTGTTCGCCACCTTACTCACCATTCTCCTGTGCTGCAAATGCACCCAGTTTTGTTCCAATCAGTGGCATATTTTAAAAGTTATTAAGGGTTAAAAATCTTAAAAACAGCGCATGCGCAGATTGGTCTCCTCTCCTGTAAGCCAAAGCTGGGACGGCAACTCCCATTCCTGCACCATCACCACACTGATTGGCTGCGTTTGCTGTCAGTCAACGACATCTACCCGCCTCTGCCGGCGCGCAGCCATAGCTGCTGGTGCTCCGGGACCACGTCTGGCTCTGAGGGCGCTGACTGCTGATGCTGTTCCAGGGTACGTAAGAAGGGAGAGAAGCGACAACCACGAGATTCTGGGGAGGTGAGGAGGGAAAGTGGGGAGGAGGGAGGATAGAGGGACAGGAGGGGGTTATGGAGGGTAGAGGAGTTATGGAGGGAGGTAGGGAGTGAGTGACTGTGGGTAGGGGAAATGGGAGGTGAGGGAGGAATTGGGGAGGGGAGGATGAGAGGGGAAATGAGGAGGGAGAGTGGCAGAGCAGGGGGAATAGTGGGAGAGTAGTGGGGGATTGGGGGAGATGGGGAGTGAGGAATAGAGGGAGGGGGGGCAGTGGGGGTGATTAGGGATACTGGGGGGCTAGGGGGAGATGAGTGTGGAGGTGGGGGATATGGAGGGGGGAGTGACTGAGGGTAGGGGAAAGGAGAGGTGAGGGAGGGATTGGGGGAGGGGAGGAGAAGGGAAAGTAGGTGAAGAGGAAGGGGGACATAGTGCTGGGGATGAGGGGAAATGAGGTGCGCCTGAGCAGTTGGGGGCGATGGATGAGTGGTGGAATATTGCGTTGGGGCAATGGGTTGCGTTGGAGGACCAGGCCTCCCATGTGACAGGGACCCACTGGTCCCACTTAGTCTAGCATATTACTAAAACTCTCATCTTTTTTGTTTCTATGTCTGTGATTCTTTCCGACTGTCTGTGTGTGTTTGTGAGTGTATATCAGAATCAGAATCAGAATCACACTTTATTCACCAAGTATGTTTTGCAACATACGAGGAATTTCATTGGCCAGGTCAGTCATACAATTAAAAGTAACAGATCACTTCAAAAACACATTTTAACATGAACATCTACCATAATGACTCCTACACATTCCTCACTGTGATGGAAGGCGAAATAAAGTTCAAGTCCTTCCTTAGTTCTTCCTCGGTCGTGGGCCTCGAGCCCCCGTTGACGGGATGATCTTAACTCCCGTAGCCGGTGGTGTTCGGGCCCTCCGCGTCGAGGCGATCTGCTCCTGCATCGGGGGGGGATGTCAGCTCCCCGCGCCGGGCGATCGAACCACGCGTTGGAGCTGGTGAACCTTCCGCGACGTTGGAGCTCCCGAAAAAATCCAATTCCACTTGCTGCCCCTGCCCATTACAATGTTACAAATGACAGGACACTGAGTCATGTAATTTATAACATTGTAAAGGGCAGGGGAAGTGGGATTGTTTTTTTTTAAGTTTAGAAAGAGGGATGGTGAAGAGTAGGGGGAGGGAGTGCTGGGGGATGAGGGGAAATGAGCCGCGCCTGTGCAGTTGGGAGCAAGTGAGTGGTGGAATATTGTGTTGGTGGAACGGGTTGCGTTGGGGGAACAGGTGAGTGGTGGAATATTGCGTTGGGGGAATGGGACCCAACGGGTCTCACTTGGTCTAAAATATATTACTAAAATTCTCAACTCTGTTTGCCAGTTTGTACCTATATTAGCTCAAAAACAGTACACCAAAGTGCTACAATTTTTGGCCCACCTTACGCACCATTGTCCTGTGATGTAAATTAAACAAGTTTTGTTCAGATTGATGCCATATTTTACAAGTTATTGACATTTTAAACTATACAAAAACCTTTTTAAAAGACCTCTTTTCCTTTTTGTCCTTACAATGGGATCCCGAATTTCATTTACATTAAAAAAAACTCTGTTTAAAAAATACATTGTGACTTTCATTGGGGGTGGGGGGGTATAGGGGAGAGCTTTCATTTTTTTTAAACGTCGCGATTTTCATTGTGGGGAGGGTGGGATGGGGGCGGGTTTCATTTATATTTGTTTCCATTTATGGTTGTCATTTACATGAAAAATCGCCCAAAAACTCAGTTTTTACAAAATCGAGATTTTCATTGTGGGGGGAGGAGGGGATGGATAGGGGGAGGTTCATTAAAAAAACATTGTGATTTTCATTATGGAGGGGTGGGAGAGGGGTTAGGTGAGGAGTGGGGGAGCAGGGAGAGGGGAGTATGGAGGGGAGAGGGGTTATAAAGGGGGTGGGGAGGAGGAGAGGGGAAAGAAGAGGGAGGATGAAGAGGGAGTGCTGGGGAATGAGGGGGAATGGAGGAGGATAGAGGTAGGAAGAGGGATGGTGAGGCGCAGTTGGAGGAGGGGTTCCGTGACTCACCTCACAACGGGGATCTCTGGTGTCACAGCAGGAACCGGTCAGCCGCGCCTGCACAATTGGGGGCTATGGGTGAGTGGTGGAATATTGCGTTGGGGACAGGGCCCTACGGGTCCCATTGGTCTAGTATACCTCTAAACCTATTCTGTGAATGTACCTGTCCAAATGTTTTTTGAATGTTGTGATAGTACCTGTCTCAACTACTTACTCTGGCAGCTTATTCCATATACCGATCATCCTTTGTGTAAAAGTTACCCCTCAGGTTCCTATTAAATCTCTCCCCCCCTCACCTTAAACCTATGTCCTCAGGTTCGTGATTCACATACCCTATCTGTTCCTCTCATGATGTTATAAACCTCTATAAAATCACCCCTCATCCTCCTGCGCTCCAAGGAATAAAGTCCGAAGCTTGCACTAAGCTTGAATATTGGAACCAATTGTCTTGTGCTTTCCAATCCTGGATGTAGACAGCAAGGTCTAGTGAGGCCTTAGCAATATAACCCTACATTCTGGCTTTGATTTACTCCAGTTACTCTGGGCTCTGGGTAATAATTGGGCTGGAGTTAGTATTCTTTACTTCACTGGCAATTACAGTAGCAGGGGGCACGTTGAAACCATAAATCTAGAACAATATGCATGGTTTACTTGGCAAGAGTGATCCCTACCGTTGCAAGTGATTTGGAGATGGTGTAGTAGCCATTTAGCTTAACTCAGTAACTCACTTATAATTATAACCAGTTACCTCTAAATTTAAGGTACACAAAAATGCTGGAGAAACTCAGCGGGTGCAGCAGCATCTATGGAGCGAAGGAAATAGGCAACGTTTCGGGCCGAAACCCTTCTTCAGAAGAATTTAATCTCCTTGTAATTATGTGGGCGGGATTTATTGCGTAGTCGGAGGCGTGTTTGAAGCTGGGATTCTCGTGCAGACACGCTGGTAGTTTTTAGTTTAGTTGGAGTTAGGGCCCTCTTTATTCAACATCTACATGCTCCCACTAGGGCAAATCATGCGAAATAATAATATTGACCACCACTGCTATGCCGATGACACTCAAATCTATGTAGCGCTATCACCAAATGACTATCGCCCCATAGATCTGCTGTGCCAGTGCATTGAGCAAGTCAAAGACTAGATGTGCCAAAATGTCCTCCAACTAAATAAGGACAAAACGGAGATAATTGTTTTTGGTGCTAAAAAAGAAAGGCTTAAAGTAACACAACACCTTCACTCTCTGTCCCTGAAAACTTCAAACAAAGCCAGAAATCTTGGGGTTATTATGGATTCAGATTTACATTTCGACAGTCACATCAAATCAGTAACAAAATCTGCCTACTATCACCTCAAAAACGTAGCAAGATTAAGAGGACTCATGTCAGCTCAAGACTTAGAAAAACTTGTACATGCCTTTATTACTAGTAAGCTAGATTATTGTAACGGTCTCCTTGCAGGTCTTCCGAAAAAAACTGTCACGCAGCTACAGCTTGTTCAGAACGCTGTTGCTAGAGTTCTAACAAAGACCAAACACATTTCACCAATTCTTAAATCCTTACATTGGCTCCCTGTATGTCAGAGAATTGATTTCAAAATCCTGCTGCTCACCTATAAATCACTACATGGTTTAGGACTAAAGTATATCACTGACATGCTTCCACTATATAAGCCTTCTAGACCGCTAAGATCTTCTGAAACCAATCTGTTAGTGATTCCCAGAGTAAATACAAAACATGGGAAAGCAGGATTTAGTTACGATGCAACAAATAGCTGGAATAAACTTCCTGAAGATTTAAGACTTGCCTCAACTTTGACCACTTTTAAAACAAGACTGAAAACTTTTATGTTTACTTTCGCTTTCAGCTAAATCTTAACTACATTGCACTTTTAACTTTTGCACTTTTTATAATGCATTTTTAATTTTGCTTTTCTTTTCTTTTCATTCTTCTATTTTATTTCATTTTATTATTTCATTTTATTGTATGACATGTTTTTATGTGAAGCACTTTGAGTCTGCCTCGTGTATGAAATGTGCTATATAAATAAAGTTGCCTTGCCTTGCCTTGCCTTGGATGAAGCATGGGGGAGGTCAGAGCTTTCGACCATGCATGAGTTTGAACATGCACGGGTTCCACCATGCACGAGTTTGACTACGAGTGAGATCAAAATGTACTTAAACAAGAAGTTTGGATGAATATCTTACTGTTTTTATTATGACGATAAAGAAACTATTAATTAAGAGACTGTATTTTGAAGGATTGTCTTTCGACGGCATAGAATGTCTTTTGGAGAGCTCGTGGATGAATATCGATTCTTATCTCCTTACCCCTGTCTTCAAACATAGTGGCTAAAGGAAAGATTCCTTGAACGATATAATAATTTGTCACTACATCGAAAGCTACCTTACAGCCAGGAGGTAGAAGAATTGGTCCCATAGAAGAGGGACAGAAGATTGCGCTGAATCTCTGAAAGAGATTACTGCCAGAAGACTGGTTCAGAAGAAGAGGAACTGAAGAAAATAGATCTCAGCAAGAGATTTAGAACCAACCTGTCCGGTAGGTTAATGGACAGCCACGCGACTTATCTGAAGATTGAAAACTTCACTGATAGAGAACGTGAGTGGAACAGCTACTGTATTATGCTGTATATTTGAAATCTGGAACCCTTTAATTAGAACAGCTTCTTAACGAGATGCTGCGGAAGTTCGACAAATGTCCTTTTAAAAGTAAAATTACAGGCTCTGATAAAGAGGCTGGAGAAGTATTAGAAGCAAGTTCTGCTAAGTTTTGGAAGGGAGCCAAGGGCGAGTGAAACTGAAATCTATGTGCTGGCCTTGGTTTGTTTTGAAGTCGAGATAAGATACATTCTTTCTGAACTGAAGTCACTTCTACTCTTCGAAAATATTTGGATGATTTCTGAAAGTCCAGATTTGTTTTGAATTCTTATCGGGTATTTACAGAGCACAGTGCAGAATGTTTATCAATAGTGACTGAGGCAAACTGAAGATGTCCTATTTGTCCAAATAGCAGATATGGCAATCTGCCAAGACCTGTTTAAATCCATGGAGCAAGATGGAGCAGGTGAATCAGAGGAGAGTTAAGGTGGTGGAAAGAAGCCATGATATCAGAAGAGCCAAGTTAAGCTCACAGTAAAGGCCCGAGTTGCATTTCTAAAAGAAACCCAGAAGGAGAGAAACAAGTTATGGAAGAAGATGGTGAAATTATTGAAGAAACTAATGGAATCAGATGAGAATGTGAAGAAAGTACAATCTAATCTGGGGCAACTATTCAGCCTCGGTGAAGAGGTTGGAGATAAACAAAAAGCACTGCTGGATTCACAGCTGCCTCAGGAAGAACTCGAAAACCACATGCAGTGGTTCGAAGAAAAGGTGAAGTTATTTGATGATTCTATGGAAGATGTGAAGAGATGGTTAGCTGAAGTTGAACAAAGGACCGCGTGTGCTATAGCAGGAGATGCTACGCAACAACGTGTTGAAATCGTATAACTTACTTATGGTACAGTTGAAAGTGCGATGCAACAAGGTGCTGAAATGGAAGAGATTACACCACATGATAGTATCTCGAATGTATCTACACGAAGATCAAGAAATAAATCTGGTTCTATAGCCAGTTCAGGGTCAAGGGTCTCTGCTCGAATGGAAGTCAAAGCTGATCTAGTCGCTCTCCTAATACAAGCCTTGGAGAAGAAACATGAGATTGAGCGACAAGGACAACAGCTGAAAGGAGAGCTGAGGGAACAAGAAGAACAGCTGAAAGGAGGGATGAGGTGACAAGAAGGAGAGATGAGGCGACAAGAAGAAGAGATGAGGCGAGAAGAAGAACAGCTGAAAGGAGAGATGCGACAAGAAGAAGAGCTGAGGAGACAAAAAGAACAGCTGGTTTTAGCCACAAAGTTGGTGGTTGTCAAATCTAAGAAGGAGATAATGGAAAGTGAGGGTTCAAGATGCGGTTCTTAAGCATCTGATGGGATGAGCTCTTATTTCACAAAAGAAACTGCTCAAAAGGAAGCACCAGCTTAATCAAATCTGCAGCCATAGATTATCTGGCCTCGTGACTCAGAAATAGCACAAAGCCAGTTGATGGGCGACAAAACTTCATCTCAGCAACTGGGTACTAGACCGAAGCAAATTACTTATGGGGCGTCTGTCGAGGCTTGGGACAAACCAGCAAATCAATACTCTTTTCTGAGGCCTAATACACAGGCTCAAGCAAGCCAAGATTGGACGATGCCTGTTTATGATACGAAGAGGCCCAATCAGGGACAAACAACTAGTCATATGACTCATGACAAAACTTACTCAGACCAGTATTCTTTTCAGACCTGTTTATCGTACGTCTGCGCCAAGCCAAGGATCTCAAGGTGAATTCTTTGAATTCTTGAGGAATAAAGCTGAAGTCAACAAGCTCATCATAGCTCAACAAAATCTCTCTTCCACCCTAGCACCAATACAAATTCCTAGATATGATGGTGATCCTTTGCGGTATGAGGCTTTCATAATGGCGTTTCATGAAGGAGTCGAAATGAAAATTACTGATGAAAAAGAGCACTTACGATTTCTGGTGCATTACGCAAGCGGACATGCTAAGGTGCTTGTAGAAAGTTGTCTAAATAGGCCTGGAAGTCAAGGCTATCGAGAGGCAAGAAGGTTACTTAAGGAACATTATGGTAACGAACAGAGGATTGCTAACGCATTCATGAAGAAAGCCTATGCTTGAAAGATATCAAGTCAGAAGATGTGGACGCATTAAGTGAGTTTGCGATATTTATTTGAGGTTGTTGTCGCTCGATGAAAAACCTCGACAACATGGAGGAAATGAATGTTGTTAGTATAGACTTAGGGAAAAATGGAGAGATAAAGCAGGCCAGATAATGGAAAATAAGAATCAAGTAGCCATGTTACCAGACCTGGTGGCTTTCTTAGAAAGGGAAGTACGGTTTATGTTAGATCCACACCACGAGAGTATTCAAGATCCTAAACCAATTGCAACTGTCAAAGGTCTTAAGGGGTTGGACAGGCTAGATGCAGGAAGATTGTTCCCGATGTTGGGGAAGTCCAGGACAAGGGGTCACAGTTTAAGGATAAAGGGGAAATCCTTTAGGACCGAGATGAGAAAAAAATTTTCACACAGAGAGTGGTGAATCTGTGGAACTCCCTGCCACAGAAGGTAGTTGTCTGTTTTTTTTCTTTCGTTTTGTTCATTGTCATGTTTTAGTTAATTTTATTTTATTAAGTTGTGTATGTGTGTGGGTGGGGTGGGAGAAACATGTTTTGGTCTCTTCCTTCGGGGGATGCGACTTTTTCTTCGGTCGTATTCCCCGTCTCCGTCTGGCGGAGCTGGCGGCATCGGAGCTGTAGCAGCAACAGCAGCAGCAGCGGAGACCTGACTCGGCACCGAAGCTGTAGCGGCAACAGCAGCAGCAGCGAAGACCTGACTCGGCACCGAAGCTGTAGCGGCGGCAGCAGCAGCAGCGGAGACCTGACTCGGCACCGAAGCTGTAGCGGCGGCAGCAGCAGCAGCGGAGACCCGGCTCGGCCCTGGAGCTGTAGCAGCAACAGCAGCAGCAGTGGAGACCCGGCTCGGCCCTGGAGCGGTGGCGGCGGCAGCAGCAACAGCGGAGACCCGGCTCGGCCCTGGAGCTGTAGCAGCAACAGCAGCAGCAGCGGAGACCTGACTCGGCCCCGAAGCTGTAGCGGCGGCAGCAGCAGCAGCGGAGACCCGGCTCGGCACAGAAGCTGTGGCGGCGGCAGCAGCAGCAGCAGCGGCGGAGACCCGACTCGGCCCTGGAGTTGTGGCGGAGGCAGCAACCACCCGCGGAGTTTGAACCGTCGCCTCGGCGCAGAGGGAGAACAAAGGGGGAAGAGACAGAGACTTTAAGATTTTGCCTTCCACCACAGTGAGGAGGTGTTTGGTGAACTCACTGTGGTGGATGTTAAATTTGTGTTGATTGTGAGTTTTTGCCATTTTTTAAATTATATGTATGACTGCAGGGAAACAAAATTTCGTTCAGACCGAAAGGTCTGAATGACAATAAAACAAATCTAATCTAATCTAATCTAGTTGAGGCCAGTTCATTGGCTATATTTAAGAGGGAGTTAGATGTGGCCCTTGTGGCTAAAGGGATCAGGGGGTATAGAGAGAGAGCAGGTACAGGATACTGAGTTGGATGATTAGCCATGATCATATTGAATGGCGGTGCAGGCTCGAAGGGCCGAATGGCCTACTCCTGTACCTATTTTCTATGTGTCTATGTTCTACCTTTAATCAAACTAAAGGAAGATCAGGACCTAAGGGGGACATTTGTGCTAGCGCTACAATACCTGTGGAATTGACAGGTGGAATGAAAGGAGATGTATCTACTATCAAGCAAAAGTGATTTTTTTTGTTATGTGATGAAGTTGGTCACACCATAAGGTGGTGTGGAAGATTCAAAAAGAAGGAATATAAAGAAAAGATGGATTTCTTAAAGGAGAAGGGAATCTGTTTTGGATGTTTTATAAAAGAACACACGATAAAGACTGTGAAAGTCCCATAACTTGTGATAAGTGCAACCAAGATCATCCTGAAGCACTTCACATTGCAGAAGAAGCCAGAGCAAATAGATCAGAAGGAGAGGCCAGCTACTAGTGATGCTGTTACCTCACCTCAGATAACTGCCCATATTGGGGCGGGGGTAGAAACCTATATCTTCTCTATCTTACCAGTTCAGGTAAGGAATAGCAAGACGAATACAGTGTTGCAAACATATGCATTTTTGGATCATGGAAGTTCAGCTACCTTTTGTACAGAAAGCTTGATGAGAAGGCTGGACATTACAGGAGAAAAGACTAGAATCTGTTGCGTACCATGAATGAAGAGAAGGAGTATGTTAGTCATTACATTAGAAGTATGGAAATATCTAGTCTGGATGAAGACAATTTTATACCAATATTTGAGGGATTTACACATGAGACCACGCCTGTTTGTTATCAAAATATACCCAGACATGAGGAATTGAAACAATGGCCTTACTTGAAGGATGTCAGAACTGCTGTAGCTTTGGGAGCAACAACAGCAGCAGGAGGAGATTAGCAAGAGATACGACTGATTGGCTCTAGCCCAAGTGGGAGGAGAGAAGTGAGTCAGTGCTGGGATAACAATTGAAAACTGAGGAATTTGGTTTGTAAATTGGTAAATCAGGCAATTTATCAGTCAATTTAAGTAAGACTGCTCTTAGGGAGCGGCAGTGAGTGAAGTGCCCTGTGAGAAAAGTGTGAGTCTTTGGCTCGAGAGTCTTTGGAGAGGAGGCTGAGGAGAGGAGACTACGCAAAACACTGCAGAGGGAGAGACGAAAGAAGGAGATGTCAGGCAAGCTGATTCAGTGTGATGCTTGCAGTATGTGGGAGGTCAAGGACACCGCTGGTGCCTCTGGCTGCTACAAATGCGAAAAGTGCATCCAGGTAGAGCTCCTGAAGGGCCGTGTTGGGGAACTGGAGAAGCAAGTGGATGACCTCCGGTTCGTCCGAGAAACGGAGTCGTTCCTCGACAAGTCCTACAGTACGATTGTTACACCTAAGGTACTGGAAGAGAGAAGGTGGGAGACAGTGAGAACGGGAGGGAAGCATGGAATGCCAACTTCCCCGGGTGTTGTACCTCTTGTGAACAGGTTCACCCACTTAGAAGCTGTCGGGACAGAAGAGGTGTCTACACTGGGCGGCGGACTGGCTTGTGATGCGAATAGGGCTGTTGAGCCAAAACCAAAAAGGCCTAAGGCAGGCAACGCCATTGTAGTAGGAGACTCCATTGTGAGAGGTACGGACAGGGGTTTCTGCAGCAACAGACGGGATGCGAGGATGGTGTGCTGCCTTCCTGGTGCCAGGATCCAGGATGTCACGGACAGAGTGCAGAAAATCCTCAAGGGCGAAGGTGAACATCCGGAAGTGGTAGTGCATGTCAGCACAAACGATGTCGGAAAGAAGGGGATGAATATTCTGCAGCGAGACTTTAGAGAGCTCGGAAAAATGCTGAAAAGCAGGACCTCCAGGGTTGTTATCTCCGGTTTGCTTCCAGTTCCTCGTGCTGGCGAGAGCAGGAACAGGGAGATACGGGACCTGAACGTGTGGCTGAGGAACTGGTGCACGGGGCAGGGATTTAGATTCTTAGATCACTGGGATCTGTTTTGGGGTAAGGGGGAACTGTACAAAAGGGACGGATTGCATCTTAACAGGTGTGGGACCAGCATTCTGGCAGGCAGGTTTGCCACTGCTACACGGGTGGTTTTAAACTGAATAAGGGGGGTGGGGTGTCGAATGGGCTAGTGGAGGATGGAGTTAAAGGGAAAGGGTTTCTTAAATGTGTGAGCGTAGAGACAGAGGGGTGTAAAATGAGGGTAGAAGCAATAGGTAGCAAGGTGAAAAGTAAAAGTGGCAGGCCGGAAAATCCAGGGCGAAAATCAAAAAGGGCCACTTTTCAACAAAATTGTATAAGGGGTAAGAGTGTTGTAAAAACAAGCCTGAAGGCTTTGTGTCTCAATGCAAGGAGCATTCGTAATAAGGTGGATGAGTTGAATGTGCAGATAGCTATTAATGACTATGATATAGTTGGGATCACGGAGACATGGCTCCAGGGTGACCAAGGCTGGGAGCTGAACATCCAGGGATATTCAATATTCAGGAGGGATAGAGAGAAAGGAAAAGGAGGTGGGGTAGCGTTGCTGATTAGAGAGGAGATTAACGCAATGGAAAGGAAGGACATTAGTTTGCAGGATGTGGAATCGGTATGGGTAGAGCTGCGAAACACTAAGGGGCAGAAAACGCTGGTGGGTGTTGTGTACAGGCCACCTAACAGTAGTAGTGAAGTTGGAGATGGTATCAAACAGGAAATTAGAAATGCGTGCGACAAAGGCAAAACCGTTATAATGGGTGACTTCAATCTACATATAGATTGGGTGAATCAAATTGGCAGGGGTGCTGAGGAAGAAGATTTTTTGGAATGTATGCGGGATAGTTATCTAAATCAACATGTAGAGGAACCAACGAGAGAGCAGGCTATTTTAGACTGGGTATTGAGTAATGAGGAAGGGTTAGTTAGCAGTCTTGTTGTACGTGCCCCCTTGGGCAAGAGTGACCATAATATGGTTGAGTTCTTCATTAGGATGGAGAGTGACATTGTTAATTCAGAAACAATGGTTCTGAACTTAAAGAAAGGTAACTTTGAGGGTATGAGACGTGAATTGGCCAAGATTGACTGGCAATTAATTCTAAAAGGGTTGACGGTGGATTTGCAATGGAAGACATTTAAAGACTGCATGGATGAACTACAAAAATTGTTCATCCCAGTTTGGCAAAAGAATAAATCAGGGAAGGTAGTGCATCCGTGGATAACAAGGGAAATCAGGGATAGTATCAAAGCGAAGGATGATGCGTACAAATTAGCCAGAAAAAGCAGCATACCGGAGGACTGGGAGAAATTCAGAGACCAGCAGAGGAGGACAAATGGCTTAATTAGGAAAGGAAAAATAGATTATGAAAGAAAACTGGCAGGGAACATAAAAACTGACTGCAAAAGTTTTTATAGATATGTGAAAAGAAAGAGATTAGTTAAAACAAATGTAGGTCCCTTGCAGTCAGAAACGGGTGAGTTGATCATGGGGAACAAGGATATGGCGGACCAATTGAATAACTACTTTGGTTCCGTCTTCACTAAGGAAAACATAAATAATCTGCCGGAAATAGCAGGGGACCGCGGGTCAAAGGAGTTGGAGGAATTGAGTGAAATCCAGGTTAGCCGGGAAGTGGTGTTGGGTAAATTAAATGGATTAAAGGCCGATAAATCCCCAGGGCCAGATAGGCTGCATCCCAGAGTACTTAAGGAAGTAGCTCCAGAAATAGTGGATGCATTAGTAATAATCTTTCAAAACTCTTTAGATTCTGGAGTAGTTCCTGAGGATTGGCGGGTAGCAAACGTAACCCCACTTTTTAAGAAGGGAGGGAGAGAGAAAACGGGGAATTACAGACCAATTAGTCTAACATCGGTAGTGGGGAAACTGCTAGAGTCAGTTATTAAAGATGGGATAGCAGCACATTTGGAAAGTGGTGAAATCATTGGACAAAGTCAGCATGGATTTACAAAAGGTAAATCATGTCTGACGAATCTTATAGAATTTTTCGAGGATGTAACTAGTAGCGTGGATAGGGGAGAACCAGTGGATGTGGTGTATCTGGACTTCCAGAAGGCTTTCGACAAGGTCCCACATAAGAGATTAGTTTACAAACTTAAAGCACACGGCATTGGGGGTTCAGTATTGATGTGGATAGAGAACTGGCTGGCAAACAGGAAGCAAAGAGTAGGAGTAAACGGGTCCTTTTCACAATGGCAGGCAGTGACTAGTGGGGTACCGCAAGGCTCAGTGCTGGGACCCCAGCTATTTACAATATATATTAATGATCTGGATGAGGGAATTGAAGGCAATATCTCCAAGTTTGCGGATGACACTAAGCTGGGGGGCAGTGTTAGCTGTGAGGAGGATGCTAGGAGACTGCAAGGTGACTTGGATAGGCTGGGTGAGTGGGCAAATGTTTGGCAGATGCAGTATAATGTGGATAAATGTGAGGTTATCCATTTTGGTGGCAAAAACGGGAAAGCAGACTATTATCTAAATGGTGGCCGACTAGGAAAAGGGGAGATGCAGCGAGACCTGGGTGTCATGGTACACCAGTCATTGAAAGTGGACATGCAGGTGCAGCAGGCAGTGAAGAAAGCGAATGGTATGTTAGCTTTCATAGCAAAAGGATTTGAGTATAGGAGCAGGGAGGTTCTACTGCAGTTGTACAGGGTCTTGGTGAGACCACACCTGGAGTATTGCGTACAGTTTTGGTCTCCAAATCTGAGGAAGGACATTATTGCCATAGAGGGAGTGCAGAGAAGGTTCACCAGACTGATTCCTGGGATGTCAGGACTGTCTTATGAAGAAAGACTGGATAGACTTGGTTTATACTCTCTAGAATTTAGGAGATTGAGAGGGGATCTTATAGAAACTTACAAAATTCTTAAGGGGTTGGACAGGCTAGATGCAGGAAGATTGCTCCCGATGTTGGGGAAGTCCAGGACAAGGGGTCACAGCTTAAGGATAAGGGGGAAATCCTTTAAAACCGAGATGAGAAGAACTTTTTTCACACAGAGAGTGGTGAATCTCTGGAACTCCCTGCCACAGAGGGTAGTCGAGGCCAGTTCATTGGCTATATTTAAGAGGGAGTTAGATGTGGCCCTTGTGGCTAAGGGGATCAGAGGGTATGGAGAGAAGGCAGGTACGGGATACTGAGTTGGATGATCAGCCATGATCATATTGAATGGCGGTGCAGGCTCGAAGGGCCGAATGGCCTACTCCTGCACCTAATTTCTATGTTTTCTATGTCTATGTCTATGTTTTCTATGTCAAGATAACTAAAATAAATTCTGGTATCGACCTACTTATCGGAACGAATGCTTTGTAGGCGTTGGAACCTATATTGACCGTTTGTATCAGAAAAACACACTGACTACTTACGATTCTTATGGTGGCCTGAAGGGGATGCACAACCAGAACTTGTTGAATAAGGGATGAAGGTACATCTCTTTGGAGCAGTGAAATCACCAATTGTGCAAACTTTGCATTAAAGAAGACCACCGAGGACAAAAAGCTCACTTTCCAGAAGAAGTGATAACCACTGTGAAGAATAATTTCTATGTGGATGATTGCTGAAAATCCATGTCTACAGAGCAGGAAGCAATTCAAATGGTCAAACATCTGACTTTTCTCTGCAATAAAGGAGGATTTACGCTTTCCAAGTGGATCAGCAACAGTAGTGTTGTATCGGAAAGTATTCCACCAGATGATAGAGCCAAGGAGACCAGGGAGTTGGATTCGGACAAAGACAATTTGCCAATGGAAAGAGCATTGGGACTGCCCTGGTGCGTTGAAACAGATGTGTTCAAGTTCAGAATCTCGATTCAAGAGCGACCATGCACTAGAAGGGGTATTCTATCCGTGATTGGTTCTGTTTACGACCCTTTGGGATTTCTTGCACCATTTACACTGCCAGTCAAGTTGATTTTGCAGGATCTTTGTCAGGAAAAACTTGGATAGCATGAGAGTATAACACAAACTTCCTCTCACCGATGGACAGAATGGTTAGCAGATCTCAACAAGATCTCAGATTTCAAAGTGGACCGGTACATGAAGCCTACAAGCTTTGGTAAGATCAGAAGTGCACAGCTGCATCATTTCTCAGATGCCAGTGAAGGGGCCCACGGTACTGTTTCATATCTAAGACTGGAAAATGATAACAAAGAAATAATGTTGCATTCTTAATGGGAAAGGCAGATTGGCACCATTGAAACAAATGACAATTCCCTGAATGGAACTTACTACCGTAGTCTTAGCTGTTAAAGTTGACATATTGCTGCAAAAGAAAATACAGCTTCAACTGGAAGAATCTATCTTCTGGACTGATAGTACTACAGTGCTTAAATACTTCAACAATGAGAACAAACGTTTTTGACATTTGTAGCAAACAGAATCTCTTTTGTATTGGGAGTTACTAATGTTTCACAATGGAAATATATTAACACAAAATAAAATTCTGCCAATGAAGCTTCTAGAGGACTAACAGCAGACTGCTGACTTTAGCAATAAGAGATGGATCAATGGACCAGAGAAACAGAGAATAGCAAAAACTTGAGCTGGAATTTGAAATCTCTGCTAATGATCCGGAAATTAAACAAAACATCACAGTGAACGTTATTGCTAAAAATCCTATTATTCTCTTGAAGGACTTTCACATTTCAACATTATTGTTACGACATATCCATGAATTGATCGGTCATGGAGGAAGAAGTTTCATGCTGTCAAAAATTTGGACTTTTGTGTTTTGGATTATATACTGGGTATCATGCCTGATGTTAAGGGTTTGGTGCGCACGGTACGACTTCAGACTAAGAATAATGTCTTAATAAGACCAATAACCAAGTTATGCTTGCTTCTAGAAGGCGAAGGTGAAGATGGAAGAATCGCTAAAGAAGTCTGAATGCGGATATATAATGCATGCTATTTTTTTTGTTTTTGATATATGTTAGGCTTTTATAGTTACTTTTTAAATGTCTATTATTAATTGCCTCGTTATATGCAATTAGGGGTCGGCATGTAGTAGCCATTTAGCTTAACTCAGTATGTTAACCAGTTAGCTTTAAATTTTATTTTCCAATAATTATGTGGGTGGGATTTATTATGTTGTTGGAAGCGTGTTTGAGGCTGGAAATCTCGCGCAGACGCACTAGTAGTTTTTAGTTTAGTTGGATGAAGCATCGGGGAGGTCACAGCTTTTGATCATGCACGAATTTGAACATGCACGGGTTCCACCATGCTCGAGTTTGACTACGAGTAAGATCAAGACGTACTTAAACAAGAAGTTTGGATGAATATCTTACTGTTTTTACTACGACAATAAAGAGACTATTAAGTAAGAGACTGTGTTTTGAAGATTTATCTTTCGACGGCATTGAATGTCTCGTGGAGAGCTCGTGGATGCGTATCGATTCTTATCTCCTTACCCCTGTCTTCAATCATAGTGGCTAGAGGAAAGTTTCCTTGAACAATATAATAATCTGCCACTACAGACGGGCTACCTACAACAGGCAGCTTAAAGTGTTGGCGTTATTTCACCAATCCTTCAAATCCATTGGCAGGGTAATGAACTGACAGCAGTGCTCTGGTAAGGAAATCATCACCAGAACTGTGGTTCAAAAATTATACTTGGGCTCCACTGGGCAGTTCCCATGCCTAACACCAGACTCCTACAATAGGAACTTTGTTCCAAGCTCTGTCACCAAAACAGTTTACTGGATGACAATAGAAAATAGACAATAGGTGCAGGAGTAGGCCATTCGGCCCTTCGAGCCAGCATCGCCATTCAATGTGATCATGGCTGATCATCCCCAATCAGTACCCCGTTCCTGCCTTCTCCCCATATCCCTTGACTTCTCTAATTTTAAGAGCCCTATCTGGCTCTCTCTTGAAAGCATCCAGAGAACCTGCCTCCACCGCTCTCTGAGGCAGAGAATTACACAGACTCGCCACTCTCTGTGAGAAAAGGTATTTCAGCGTCTCCGTTCTAAATGGCTTACTCCTTATTCTCAGATGCCTTAGTCCTTCCTCAGATTTGGAGACCAAAACCGCACACAATACTCCAGGTGTGGTCTCACTAGGGCCCTGTACAACTGCAGAAGGACCTCTTTGCTCCTATACTCAACTCCTCTTGTTATGAAAGTCAACATGCCATTAGCTTTCTTCACCTGCCTACTGTACCTGCATGCTTACCTTCAGTGACTGCTGAACTAGGACACCCAGATCTCATAGAAACATAGAAAATAGGTGCAGGAGTAGGCCATTCGGCCCTTCGAGCCTGCACCGCCATTCGATATGATCATGGCTGATCATCCAACTCAGTATCCCATCCCTGCCTTCTCTCCATACCCCCTAATCCCTTTAGCCACAAGGGCCACATCTAACTCCCTCTTAAATATAGCCAATGAACTGGCCTCAACTAGCTTCTGTGGCAGAGAATTCCACAGATCTCGTTGTACTTCCCCTTTTCTTAACATGATACCATTCAGATAATAATCTGCCTTCATGTTTTTGCCGCTAAAGTGGATAACCTTACATTTATCCACATTAAACTGCATCTGCCATGCATCTGCCCACTCACACACCTTGTCCAATTCATCCTGCATCCTCATAGCATCCTCCTCACAGTTCACACTGCCACCCAGCTTTGTGTCATCTGCAAATTTGCTAATGTTATCCCCAATCACCTCATCTAAATCATCAATGTATATTGTAAATAGCTGCGGTTCCAACACTGAGCCTTGCGATACTTCACTAGTCACTGCCTGCCATTCTGAAAGGGACCCGTTAATCCCTACTCTTTGTTTCCTGTCTGCCAACCAATATTCTATCCATGTCAGTACCCTACCCCCACTAGCATGTGCTCTAATTTTGCCCACTAATCTCCTATGTGGGACCTGATCTAAGGTTTTCTGAAAGTCCAGGTACACTACATCCACTGGCTCTCCTTTGTCCATTTTCCAAGTTACATACTCAAAAAATTCCAGAAGATTAGTCAAGCATGATTTCCCCTTCGTAAATCCATGCTGATTTGGACTGATCCTGTCACTGCTATGCAAATGTGCCGCTATTTCATCTTTTATAGTTGACTCCAGCATCTTCACCTCTACGGATGTCAGGCTAACTGGTCTATAATTCCATTTTCTCTCTCCTTTCTTAAAAAGTGGAATAACATTAGCTACCCTCCAATCCACAGGAACTGATCTTGAATCTTTAGAACATTAGTAAACAATTACCAATGCGTTCACGATATCTCGAGCCATTTCCTTAAGTATACTGGGATGCAGATCATCAGGCCCTGGGTATATCGGATGAATGATTTTAGTCTTCTTTGAAAAATGCTGTATCCCCACTGAATTCCTGTCATGTGTCCATGCATCAATTCATAAAAGCATATGCAGTGGAAACAGCATTATCGCCTTATACACCACACACCTGCCCACCCCCTCCATTGCTATTATCCCCATCTGTGGTAAGACATTCAGAACGGGAGTGGAGACAAGTTATCTTCGAACCTGAGAGACTGTCCAAGAAGAAAGGTGCTATTTCCACCTGCAGGACAATTTTGGAACCTTGGCATTTTCCTGAAAATGACACCAACTATCTTGAAACAACATCAAGAACACTCGGAGAGTAACAATGCTAAACCACTTCAAGAAATGCAATTTACTGATACCATGAGTATGAAACTCTCTGGCCAGTGTACTTGCAGAATAGGAACTCATAAACATTTGATAGGTCCGAGAAACTATGATGTACATGTGAAATTCCCTTATACTGGAGCAATGGCACTCCTTGATTTACAGTGGCTCTGAAAGAAATTGGGGACTATTTTGAAATTCAGAACTCCTGCGGTTCTATAAACTGTCAATGGTATCCAAACAAAAGGTGCACAATCTGAATAGCAGTTACACATCCCACAAATTGAATCTCCTCAATCATGTATCCCGAAACCTATGCCGGCACAGTACAATATTATGCCCTATCATGGTGCCTGTCTTAACTAACTATTGAAACATTTTCTCGGGGTGGGTGGGGGAGAGTTGTATGATGTACAGTACCATGGCAGTGATCAGTGAGAGACCATGATCAGGCCTGGTATTAACATCCTTCCAAAGAGTTCATGCGTGTGTTCCTCTGGCAGCAAATAAAGAAGTCTGAACAATCTTCTACCCTGGATGTTATGCAATTACTTTATTTTACTTTAAACATGATCTGATTTATCTGTGAATAAGAAATGACACCTAGCAAATATCAGGTAAGTTACAAACTAAATAGAAGTTGAAACAATTTATGTAAAGTTATAAAAATCAGAGAAAATAAATGATAGATTGGCTTTTATGTAAAGTGCCGGAATACAAAGAGATGGATGGAATACAAAGAGATATTCTTTGGAACATTTTTACAACTGAAATCTTGATGGTCCAAGGGCCAGTGAGAGTCAGTAATCCGATAGAAACCAGGTCAACAGACAATGGAAGCAAGCATTAGTGCAGCAGAGTTTGGATCAGTTCAAGTGGATAATAGGAACAAAGTAGGAAATTAATTACTAAACTGCATTAGACGAATGTATAACAGAAACATGGAAACTGATGAGCAGCTGAAATGCTGTGGCAGTGGAGAAGGTGTAAGTGTAATTGAGATTTAAATTATTAATATTAGTAATACAAACAAATATGAGAACATATGAATACGCAGCAGCCAACAACTCCTCAAACTTGTTCATTCAATGCAATTATTACCAATTTGTAACACCATCTCTGATTTCCCACCTATCGTAGTAAACTTTCACCCCTTGGTAATTAAGAACCTATATCTGTTTGTAAAAATATTCTGAGACTCTGTTTCTACTGACTTTTGGTAAAGTTTGGACTGGAGACTTCAATGTAATCAAACTCTTGTAATTCCTGATTGCAAACTAGGTTCAATTGTCTTAAAAGTCACACAGACCTGCTTGGCATCACAAACAGTGAAATCTAACCTTGAAATGGAGCAGAACAGAATCAGGATGATATATGGAGATGTTTAAAAGGGAACTGCAGATGCTGGAATATCGAAGGTACACAAAATTGCTGGGGAAACTCAGCGGGCGCAGCAGCATCTATGGAGCGAAGGAAATAGGCGACGTTTCGGGCCGAAACCCTTCTTCAGATGTTTGGGTCATGGCTGGTTGAAACCTAGATTGTACAATGAAGAAACAAGCTCAAGCTCTCATTTTGCCTGCATGGGAATATGTCGACAACTAACAAGGAAAAAGCCCTGGGAGGGAGATCAGCTAGGAATCTTTAATCGTGTACTGTCTGTGGTAATAAATTTCAGGATGAAATTACAATTAAAGGAAACTACCTGTAATATGATTTCAAATATTAAACATTTGTGAATGGCTACAGCTTGTTCTCCACAGGAATTGGAGGCTGGAATCTGAATATGACCCAGAGAATACCAAATTAATAATCTGAATATGACCCAGAGAATACCAAATTAAATATTGCACAGAACCAAATAATTGGTCCTCTGCAATATTTACCAGTTGTGTGATTTCCATGCATAAAATTGATGACACATGAATGGAAATACTTTCATTTGTATGCATACATTTGTTTTGCTGTATACACAGACGCATTCAGAGTGTGTGCCTTAGATGCTGCTGCAAGCAAGATTTTCATTGTTTCTGTATCTCCCATACTTGTGCATCTGACAATAAACTCAACTTGACTAGACTTGACATGACAGTTGGTTTCAGACTCACCTGCCATAGTGCATAATTGAGGTATAATCATATTTTGTCCCAAGATTATTGGTCTGCAGTTTATCAAAATTAAATGCTTGATCTGTAAAATAATACAGAATTAATTAAAATGAATTTGTTTTACATTAGTTCATAAATATTAATGTTAAGCACTGAAAATAGTTGAAATATAGCCTTTATAAAAGCAGATATATGGATCAGTGAACTTCACTGCAGTTTATCGATTCATTCCTGATGTAATGGCAAATTTTAAACTTTTCCAGTGTCCCCTTTTCCAGTTGCCATTAATACACAGGTACAGTAGGAATGATCTTACGCAGACCCAATAGAACAGATCTTCCAGTCTTTATTTCCAGTTTAGTTGGTAGTTTATTGAGGTAGTTGTACAAATAATAATAATAATACATTTTATTTATGGGCGCCTTTCAAGAGTCTCATGGACACCTTACAAAAATTTAGCAGGTAGAGGAAAAACATGTAAGGGGAATGAAATAAATAGTAGAGACATGACTAGTACACAAAGTAAAGCCAGAATTCAATACAAAACACAATATGAGGCAATTAATGCACAGATGAAAAGGGAGGGGGACGTGGGGCTAAGGATAGGCAGAGGTGAAGAGATGGGTCTTGAAGCTGAACTGGAAGATGGTGAGGGACACAAAATTGCGGATCAGTTGGGGGAGGGAGTTCCAGAGCCTGGGAGCTGCCCTGGAGAAGGCTCTGTCCCCAAAACTGCGGAGGTTGGACTTGTGGATGGAGAGGAGACCGGCTGATGTGGATCTGAGGGACCGAGGTACAAAGAGATGAATGTACCAGGTTTTCCTAATTCTGCATGCAAGTTGTAGCTGGTTGCTCTGTCCTGGTCTGGTGAGAACTGTATGCGCTCCCTCCCTGTGCCTGCCCCTTCCTGTCCCCTCTGACCTTACATATACACCACATATACACCTGTGTATCTAATGACCGTCCCCAAGTGTCCAAAATAATACTGCAAGATATATCTCAGCAAAATAATATGACATGCCAACAATAAACACAAATGGTCCTGCACACCGGCCCCTAATTGTCCAATGTATATAACAAAACAATTACCAATAAATAAAAAAAGGAGCTATATACATTACACCACCCTCTTTTCCTTTACACCCTTGACCACCATTGTCATTCTTGGATTAGAGGCAAGTATTCTTGTGTCCACCGTTTCCAAATGAGATCTGCCATATATTGCACCTGTCTCCATCTGCTTTTAATGTACGTCTTCCTTTACAAGGAGTCCAGGTGGTAGTATTGGCTTGGCTTTCAACAGAAGAAGATGGTTTGGTGGGAGTGTTTCCAGGTCCATTGGATCATCAGAACTCTTGGTAATGGGTCGAGCATTTAAAATTGCTTCACCTTCACAAATTAAAATTTGCAATCCTTCATCGTCCAGAACTTGCTGGTTAAGAACAGAGCGCAGCACATTTTGAACCATGCGGATCAATCGTTTCCAAACACCGCCGTGATGGGATCCTGCTGGGGGGTTAAAGTACCACCTTATCCCTCGCTGAAGCATAGCACTCTGGATCGTGTCCTAATTCAAGCCATTGAATGCTTCTCTCAACTCACTTTCCACTCTGATTACATTTGTGCCATTGTCTGATCTTAAAGATGAAACGTGACCTCGTCGACAGATGAATCTTCGTAATGCATGGATGCAGGAGTCTGTGTCAAGTGTAGATGCAACTTCAAGTTGTACTGCCCTGCCTGCCATGCAGGTGAAGATTACGCCATACCTTTTAACAAAACTTTGTCCTCTTGATCTCTATAGGACCGAAGTAGTCTACTCCTACATCTGTAAAGGGAGGTTGATCTGGTAGAATCCTATCTAAGGGCAAGTCTGCCATTTTTTGTTCTTCCCCGCTGTCGTTTACACACAACAGTCTGGTATGAAACAGAATCTTAGCCACTTTCGCTGGTTTCTGAAAAGTGGTGCAGCTGTGCATTTATGATTTGACCAAAGCTTGTGGGCCTCATGCACCGGACCACTTTAACTTCCACCATCTTGTTGAGATTTGCTAACCATCCTGTCCATTGCTGAGAGAAGGTTTGGGGTACGCTTTCATCCCGTCCGAGTCTTTTCTTACATAGCTCCTGCATAATCAGCTTGGCTGGCAGAATAAATGGTGCTAGAAATCTTAAAGGGTCGTATATAAAGCCAACCACGGACAAGATGCCCCGCCTTGTGTATTGTCGTTCTTGCGCCGCAATTCTGAACTTGAACACATCCGTTTTAACGCACCAGTGCAATCCCAGTGCTCTTTCCATTGGCAGATTGTCTTTGGTCTCCCTGGTCTCCTTGGTTCTGTTTTCTTGTGGAATTGATGCCAATACAGCATGGCTGTTGCTGATCCACTTTGACAGCATGAATCCTCCCCTTTGACAGAGGGCAGTCAGGTATCTTACCATTTCAACTGCTTCCTGTTCCGGTACTTGTCTGAATCTGATGAGAACTCCAATGAGTGAGTTGGTAAGGTCTAGAGTCTGCAGCAGTTGGCAGTTAAATGATGTTCCTTTGAAGACTACACCACAGTCAAAGACCACCCTTAAGGTTCCTTTCCTTGAGTGATACATCCCACAATGAGGGATGTACCAGAGTTCTCCATCACTTTGATTCAGCTGGTCCACTGGGACCATTTCAGCCTAACCGTTTTCAATCATTTGTGTGAGGCAAGATATTCATCATGAAATTTCTCATTCTTGCCAAACTTGCATTTCGGGCTCTGGATGAGCTGATCTGCAATGCAATATTTGGCATGCCGGCGTTTTCTTGTTTGAACGGTAAGTCTAGACAATAGTGTCCATCTGTCATCGTTGCTGAGAGATTCACAATATTCAAGAATTTTACATCCTCTCTGGACATTTCCTGTTTCCTTGCTGGTTCTTTCACTGAAGTCGTGATTGTATTGTTTGACCAGTAACTCCTCTTGGTTTACAATGGATATTCGATTGACAGCAGCAGCAGGGCAGCCATTTTCATCCCTGCTGTCATTGTCTCCTCTCAGGGAGGACCCACCGCAGTAAGGTACTCACATCGTATGGTCCATCCCCTTGGCCGTTGACCAGCTCCCAAGGTTCCAATACCTTTGAAGCATTTGTCTCAATGCCAGTCTATTTCAGAAATCTTGATATCCTTCAAGTAAGGCCATTATATCATGTCTTCCTGTCTGGGAATGTTTAGCTAGGAAACAGGCATGGTCTTACAGGTGAACACATCAGATAGTTGAATATAATCGTCTTTGTCCAGACTAGATATTTCCAAACCTGAGATATGATGACTGATCACTGGCTTCACGGTTCATGGTACACAAGAGAATATTGGTCCTTTGTCCTGTAATGTTCAGTCTTCCATAAAGCTTTCTGTGCAAAAGGTAGATGAACTTCCATGATCCTAAAATGCATATGTTTGCAACACTGTGTCCCCTTTGTGGCTCTTTACCTGTACTGGTACAATGGAGAAGATGCAGGTTTCATCACCGGCTCCAATATGCCCCCACAGACGAGGTGAGAAAACAGCATTACTGACAATTGGTTTCTCATTCTGTTCTGTATGTTCTGGTTTCTTCTGTTTGTCCTTTTGTTCAATGTGAAGTATTTCAGGTTGATTTTGGTTGCACACATCACAAGTCTAATGAGTCCTATTTTCAAACATTCAAAACAGACTCCCTTCTCCTTTAAGAAGTCTATCCTTACTCTGTGCCCCTTCTTCCTGATTTGTGGACACTGCCCCAATGTGTGACCACTTTTATTACAGAACAAACAAGAACCTTGAGAATTGGTGGTAGATGCATATATTTTCATTCCATTTGTTGTCAGATCTTCTTGCACTGGTCCTTCTACAGGTATTACAGTTGTTGCAAAACTACTTCCTCTTGATCTTGACCTTTCTCTTGCTTTAGCAAAGGTAGAGCTTTTGACAGTTGCAATTGGCCTAGCATCCTGGATGTTTCCAAAAAGTGGATCTGACAGTATCTTCACTTGTCTATCTATGAAGTCTACCAGGTCAGAATATCTAGCTCGATGTCTACGCTGCGCCTATAGCTGACATGCCCTATTCCTCCACTTGAGCTTGTAAGGCAGTTTTAGAAGGATGGTCTTCATATTGGAAGCAACATTCATTTCTTCTATATTGGTGAGATGTTCCATTGCACTGCAACAACCTCTAAGGAACCGTGAGAACGCTTGCAATGCTTTCACATCCTCTGCTCTAATCACTGACCAGACAAATGCCTTGACCATATATGCAGTGGCAATCTTATGTTCATTACCAAAATGTTCTTAAAGCAGATCTTTTGCTCTTTTATAGCCCTGGGCTGGAGGCAAATGTTGGCAGCTGTGGACTATGTCTTTTGGATGCCCTCTTGTGTATTGCTCTAGAAAATGCAAGCAGTCACTGTAATCATTAGTCCTTCTTTCCATTCCTCTCTCAAATGCCCTGATGAAAACTTCAAACTGCAAAGGATCACCATCATAAACAGGAATGTCTCTTGGTGGTAAAGTAGAAGAGAGACTTTGTTGAGCCAGAAGAGCCGTGATGTCATTTTGCCTCTGAATTAAGTTACAGATATCACCTTGGTTTCCATCATCCAGTATAGGGGGGAGTAGTGCTAACATGCCCCTGCACTCTTTTGCATATGTCTGTACATTTTGCCTTTGAAGAGAGTATTGAGTTAGATGGGTTATTGCATGAGCTTTAACAGATGGTCCATGAGTTGGTTGTTTTGGTCTAACAACCTGCTGCTGGGAGAAAGATTCAATTCCCATCAACACGTTCTGCCTTTGTTTATTTGATCAGGTAAGTATTCATTTGCACGTGGATTTAATTTAGTTGCTGTTTCTTTTTGAGTTCTTTTCTCAAATAAGAGCTCATCCCATCAGGTACTCTGGAGCTGCTTCTTGCTCCCATGGCCTCAAATACATTGATCTTTGCTTTGGTTGCTGCCAACTCAACCTCTAGTTCCAGCTGTTCTTTCTTTCTTTTCAATTGTTCTTATTGTGCCTCAAGCTCATGCCTTTCCTTCAGAGCAGCAACCTGTTCCATGAGAGCAGCCTTTTCTGCCTTATCTTTAATACAAGCAGAGGACATTGAAAATGTACGCGATGAAGAACTAGATTTGTGGCTTGATCTAGGTTATGAGGCATTTGAAAGACTGTCATCAGGTGCAATGTCATCTGAGTTTACAACACGCTGTTGTATGGCAATTTCATCAATAGAATGTGTAGTTTGCTGTCCAACAAACTACACCTTTACATTCTTTCCATCCATCCATCCAGCCATCCATCTATCTACTACGCTAAAACGGTACAGAATAGCACTAAACCTTTTCCACAACCTTACTCACAATTGTCCTGTGGTTGTTTGTGTCAAGTGTCGTTCTGATTGATGTCATATTTCAAGTTATTGACATTTTTAGATTTACAAAACCCCAATTTAAGAAACATTTCTTCCCTGTGCTTACAGCTACGATGTCACAATGGGATTGTAGCTCTGCTCACAACATTGTTGCTATCCAAGTGCACAGTCCTGCTAGATCTAGCAAGTGCAAATGCATTTTTTCTTAAAGTCAGTACGCTGATTTCTTAAATTCAGTACGCGATTGGGGAGAGATGAGGGAGGGAGTGATTGAGGGTAGGGAAAATGAGAGGGAGGGAGAGGTGAGGGAGGGTGTAGAGGAAGGGAGGAGAGGGGAGAGAAGAGGGAGGGTGAAGAGGAGGGGGAGGGAGTGTATGCCTGCACAGCTGGGGGCTATGGGTGAATGGTGGAATATTGTGTTGGGGGAACGGGTTGCATGGGCGGAACGGGTGAATGGTGGAATATTGCATTGGGGAAACTGGGCCCAATGGGTCCCACGGTCTAGTACATAATTTCATATTATATCATATCATATACTTATTAAAAGTCTCATCTTGTATGTGTGTATATGTGGGTGTCTTTACATCTTTGCAAAAACATTACCCGGTAATGATAACATTTTTACATATTCTTTTTTTTTGTATAATATTTTTATTAGAAGCATATCCATATCGTAATCAAAACACATTTTGTTTATCAATTACATATTGTTAATAGCTGGGATCTCAGCTATCAAAATAGCTGGGGTTCTCGTTTATCAATTACATATTAACTCAGCTTCTATTTGTTGATTTTTTTTAATAGATAGAAAGAAAGGAAAAAAAGATTTTTAAAATAGAATAAATTACCAATAATACAGCTTTGGAGATAGGTCCGTAGATTATAAAACGTAACTATTCATCTAATCCTGGATGCAAGTTTCAGTCAGGCCTCCGTGCTGGACCAATTTACCCTTTCAGAAAATCAATAAATGGAGACCATATTCTAGCAAATAATTCTGGTTTGTCAATTAAGACAAGTCTAATTTTTTCCAAATGTAAGGTCTCCGACATCTCCATAATCCACATTTCTATTGTGGGGGTAGTTGGGTTTTTCCAAAATTTTTATATTAATTTTTTCTCAATTATTATACTATAATCAAGGAAATTTCTTTGGCTTGTTATAATTTTTAGGCTTTCTTCTGATATTCCTATTATTATTAGATTTGGGCCGGGATCCAATTGGATATTAACAACTTCAGAAATAATATTTAAAATATCTGTCCAGAAATGTTTAATTTTTATACAATTTACAAAGGTATGAGTTAAATTAGTCTCTGAATATTGACATTTGTCACAGATAGGGGAGATATTTGGAAACATTCTATTTAATTTTGTTTTAATGTAGTCTATGTAGTACTTTAAATTGTATGAAAGAATGTCTGGCATTTAACGAGCATTGATGTATATGTTGTAGACTTTCGTCCCAAATATCTTTCATTATAGGTTGATCTAATTCATTTTCCCATGCTTGTCTATATAGTTCCGTCGACGGGACCTCATTTTCTAAAAGAATATTATAAATGTGAGATATTAATTTATCTGTATTAGGATGTTTATTCAAACATTCATCAAGAGTCTCTGGCTCTCTAGTTCTATATTCTTGTGTGTGTGATTTAACATAATCTCTAATTTGTAAATATCTAAAAAAATATTTGAATGTAGTCCATAATTCTGTTGTAACTCCTGAAATGAAAGAAAAGTACCTATAAAGATGTCCCACCTTTTTAATTCCACAATTTTTCCATTGTATAAAACCTTTATCCAACACAGAGGGTTTAAATGAAGGATTATTTACAATGGGGAGAAAGAAGGATAAATTATCCAATTTTAAAGTCTATTTTAATTGTTTCCAAATTCTTATACCACTATATATTATAAGATTTTCACAATAGGTTTTTTAATTCAGTTTTGTGGAAGCTAACAGAATCGAGCCAATTTCAAAAGGCGAACAATCTTCCCTTTCCATCTTTAACCAGTCTGGTTGCTGATCCATATCTTCCAACCAGAAGTTCATATTTTTAAAATTAACTGCCCAAAAGAAAAAGAAAAAATTTGGTAAAACTAATCCTCCGTTCGTCTTGCATTTACATTTTTTTTTTTTAATTCTATGGTTCTTATAATCCCAAATAAAACTTGTGACAATAGAATCAACTTAAAAAAAAAAAATTTGGGGAGATATGTCGGGATTGATTGAAAGAGGTACAGTAATTGCGGAAGAAAAATCATTTTTATGGCATTAATTCTACCGAGCATTGAGGTGGGAAGTGTTTTCCAATACTGAATATTCTTATGCAGTTTATTAAGTAAAGGTGGAAAATTTAATTTAAATAAAGAAGTATATTTCTTAGTCACATAAATTCCTAGATATTTAAATTTTCCGATGACTATTTTAAAAGGAGATTGTTGCAATGTATGTAGGTTGAGTTCCGTTATTGGCATAATTTCACTTTTGTTCCAATTAATTCTATATCCCGAAAATGAGCCAAATAGAGTTATAAGATTTAACAAGTTTGGAATGCTAGTTTCTAGATTTGTAATGTATATTAATACATCATCTGCATGTAAAGAAATTTTATTAACTGTATCTTTAGTATTATACCCATATATTTCTGGGTGGACTCTAACACTTTCTGCCAGTGGTTCAACAGCAAGGGCGAATAATAATGGAGATAACGAGCATCATTGTCTACCAATCTAGATAAATTAGATTTAGGTGATAACATTTGGTTTGTCAATATTCTAGCTGTTGGGTTAGTATATAAAAGCTTAACCCATGTGCAGAACTTCTCGCCCAGTTGAAATGTTTCCATCACTGAAAATGAATAGGGCCATACCACCTGATCAACATGTTTACATATTCTGATTCACATTTTTCCGCTCTGGGCAGAGAACACCCACACTGAACATTTTATGCTTTATTTCCCTCTCTACCCCATTCCACTCTACTCTCCCCCTCCTTCTCTACCCCTCCCCCTCCCTCTCTGCCTCCTCTACCTCTCTCCCCCCATCCTCTCCCTGCCCCCTCCCTCTCTGCCCCCCCCAGGTAATTCACACTCCCCCCCCCCCCCGGGTTATTCACACTTCCCCCCTCCCCCCCACCCGGGTTATTCACACACTCCCCCCCACCCGGGGTATTCACACTCCTCCCCCTGGGTTATTCATACCCCCGACACCGCCGAAAAATACGCTGCCGATGGAACAAAGGACGATGAAGTCAGGGCCTGGACTGGAGACTGTGGCGGCCGAACTGACGGCTGCATTCCATAGCCAGGACTGGGATGAGTACGAGAACCAGGACGAGTTCCAGGCCCTGGCGCTGCTCTATGACCTGGGTAGGTGCTGCCTCTACACCCTCCCACTCTCTACCCCCCCCCCCCCCCAGGTTATTCGGACCTTTCCCCCACCCGCCTCCCGCACCTTTCCCCCACCCTCCTCCCCTGCCACCGCAGCCGGCCGGAATTGAGCTGGGGTGCCGCTGCTTCTCCGCACAGCCAGCGCCCAGAAGAATTGTGAACCCCAGCTCAAAAAGGCAACTAACACCCCCGACCTCTCCCCCTCTCCCCGGATTATTCACACATCCTGCACTCCCCCGCTGTCATGACGCCCCGGCTGGTGTTTTACGCGGCCATCGAGAGGAAGGGGTTTGGAGGGGCCTCGTGCGACGTCCTGTGCGGTTCGGTGCCTCTGGTTCGGGGGGGGGGGGGGTCATGTGGCGGCACCTGATAGCAACCTAAGGTCACGACTACCATCGGCTCTAGAGGGTGGCATCTTAGTGGGGGAGGCACGAGTCGCGGGGTCAGTACCCAAGTTGTTATTTATGGCCGGGCAACGCCTGTGTCAGGTGAGGAGTAGGGAGCTGTATTACAGAAGAATAAACAGGTCTAGTGCGCACAACTTGTGTCCTACTAGTTTTTGGCTGGACTCCTGCCAGTCCCCGCCACAGTATCACGCAGGTGCGCGATGATTTTGAGCATCCCAAAATCCTGGGGTCCCGCACGCTACCGCGCATCACTGCATACGCCACCATGCCTCAGCACGCGCCATGCATGCCATGCGCGCGTCATGCGCGTGTCACGCGCGCATCACTACGCGCCAACCAATTTTGAGGGTGTCGAGCAAATGACGCCCAAGTGGAACAGGGCCTAAACCAACCTTTCTGCATTTTTGTCCAACTCATTTAAATATATCACAAACAACAGTGGTCCCAGCACAGATCCCTGCTGACTCCTGGCTGTTTAAAAGCATAAATTATTTTCTAATTTGGGAGAAAATTCAGAAATCGTAGATGCTATGTGGAGGATTCCCAAAGCATTAATTTGCAAGTTGAATCTGTAGTAAGAAAGTCAAGAGCATTGCCAGCATTTATTTCAAGAGGACTATAATACAAAAACAGGGATGTAATGTTGAGGTATTTTGAGTAATTTTGGCCATCATATCTGAGGAACGATGTGCTGGTTCTGGAGAGGGTCCAGAGGAGGTTTACGAGAATGATCCCAGGAATGAGTGGGTTAACATATGATGAGTTTTTGACGACTGGGCTTCTATTCGCTGGAATTTAGAAGGATGGGGGACACATCTTTGAAACTCACCGAATAGTGAAGTGCCTGGTTGGAGTGGATGTAGAGAGGATGTTTCCACTAGTGGGAGAGTCTGGGAGCAGAGGTTATAGCCTCAGAATTAAAGGATGTTTCTTTAGGAAGGAGGTGGAATTTGTTTGTCAGATGGTGGCGAATCTGTGTAATTCATTACCACAAAAAGCTGTGGAGTCCAAGTCAATGGATAGTCTAAGGTAGAGATAGATTCTTGATTGGTATGGGTGTCAGGGGTTATGGGGAGAAGGCAGGAGAATGGGGCTAGAAGGGAGATCAGCCATGATTGAATGGCGGAGTAGACTTGATGGGCCGTGTGGCCTAATTCTGCTCCTAACACATTAACTTAGATATACCAGTATCCAAAAGGGATGTTTAATTTTCTTACTTTTCATAACATTTTGCCATAAGATCCTGACATAGGTGTCACGGTCACTCCTGCAGTGTTCATGCTGAAAACCGATTGAATGCAGAAATTCATGTTCTATTATACCAAAGTACAAGCAAGATCGCTGGTTGAGTGATAGTATCTGTTGTCTTCCCGTAAATCCAACAATTGCATAGCATCTGAGAATGCAAACAATTTAATTATTAATGGATTATTGTTCTCTACAAATTTGTACAATACTATCATTTGAAAAAAAAACACACATTAACACAGTTCCAATAGGTTTTTAGGTAAGTAAAATATATATTGTTGAACTGATCCACATAATCCAGGAGGTTTCCTGACTCAGCATCCTGAAAAATAGTGACAGGCTCCGGTCATTTCCATGTCATGACTCATGTGATATAAAGGCCATGTATACCCAGCATGGAGTTGGAACAGAGAGAAAGATACTTTGGAAGGACCAGATTTTATTACTTGTTTGCATTTTAGGTGAAAATCTTCAGTAAATAATCTAAAACTGCCTGCGTGGATTTTGCTACAAAGTAGGAGTAAAGTGTTCTCTAAACTCAATAATCAGACCTTCTGAGAATTAAATTACTTTCATCCAGACCTCCAAATATCAATTTAATTCAGTATTATATTGTGCACAATTGGTTTCTTCTAGCTCTCTGGGCAGTCCACCATAACTCTAAATTTTCTGTGCACTTTGAGACAACCCCGCTGGTTCCAGGGTTATATAATATCTAGCATGATTTTGGTATTGTGGGGATTAACTTCCAAAGGAAACCATTCATGAACCTTATCTACCAAAGCAAAGAACATGAGTAAAGAGAACCTACTACAATTTTACAGGACCACACCAGAATTACTATGTACTGGTGTGGTTTCCAGATTTAAGGAAGGACTAGCCCAAGTGCAGCTGCTCCCCCAACGCAGCCGTTCCCTACCCATAGCCCCCACTGGAGACGTGGTCCTCCAACTCAAGCGGTTCACGAACATAAGATTCCAGCACTCAGCAGTGAGGCTGTTTTTAAATGGCGTCTTTGAGGCGAGAGGCAGGTACCAGCAGCCGTTATGGTCGCTGGCCAGCAGGAGGCGACAAAATGAGTGAGTGGGGGGGGGGGGGGGGGGGGGGGAGAAAGATTTTATTAAAAATGTGTACATAAACACGGTAGAATTTAATGAGGAGTGGATACTTGGAATGAAAAGTGAAATCGCTACCGAAATGGAACAAATCTCGGCGTTTCTGGGTCTGGTGTTGGCGTAGCAACGAATCAAAGGCTGGCGCCCACAAGTCAGGCGCAGAGACAGACAGACAGACAGACAGACAGACAGACAGACAGACAGACAGACAGACAGACACACACACACACACACACACACACACACCCACCCACCCACCCACACCCACCCACCCACACCCAGCCAGCCAGCCAGCCAGCCAGCCAGCCAGCCAGCCAGCCAGCCAGCCAGCCAGCACAGAGTTTTAATATTATATAGATATAAAGATTTTCGTGGGGGGGGGGGGGAGGGGGGGGAAGAACAATGAAAATTCACAAGATTGATACTAGGAATGTGAGATTGAGCAGATTAATCCCAACCTCTCTGGAGTTTAGAAAAATGAGAAGTTATCCCTGAAAAGTATAAAAATCTTACATGTTAAATGCAGCCATGATATTTCACTTGGGTGGGTTGTCTTAAACCCTGAGTGACAGTCTCAAAATAAAGAGATGGCCATCACAGCTGAGATGAGAAGACATTTCTTCAACAAAAATGTAGTAAATCTTAGAAATTCTTTACTGAAGAAGAGGGTTGTGGAATCTTGGTCATCAAATATTTTCCATGATATGGATCAATGGATTTTTGGATATAAAGGGAATTAAAAGATAAAGGGGTAAGTGGAGTAAATGGCACTGAGGTAAGAACCTTGATCTTATTGAATGGTAGAGCTGACACAATAGACTGAGTAGTCTATTCCTGCATCTATGTTCTCCAGAGTAAAGATAAATACAGGTACTAACTATACTGGGATTTTACTTCGGAGTCACATGAGTGACTATGTGAAAACCCCGTACAGCTGCACGTGCGTCATTACGTCAGACGCATTAGTGCAGGCGACCGGTTGGAGCAGCAGAAGCTCCTCCAGCGGGTAAGTTTAAACTTCAGGTAAGTTTGTATTTCTTACCTGTTTTGTTTCCTTGCAGGAACCTCTTGTTCCAGAGGCTTCCTGCCGGATGATTCGCGAGGACCGACGAGGGAACCAGCTATGGGCTGTGGGGAAACCCCAGTTCTCGCCGCGGAAGCGGATAGCTGTGGAATGTCGGGTTTCGCGAGGTCGGTCTCTGACGGGGTGGTCAGTGACTTTCAGGCGCTCCGGGTGCCAGGAGGGTTTCCCTCCGATAGTCAGGTACACACTGGGGTTCCCGGGGAGGGGACCTCCAGTAGACCGGGTGCTGGGAGGGTTTCCCTCCGATATAAATATAGATGCTGGGGTTCCCGGGGAGGGAACAGCCAGCAGACCGGGTGTCGGGAGGGTTTTCCCCCAATATGACTATAGATGCTGGGGTTCCCGGGGAGGGGACAGCCAGCAGACCAGGTGTCGGGAGGAGTTTTCCCCGATATACATATAGATGCTGGGGTTCCCGGGTTGGGGAAATCCAGTAGTAATGCGGCTCTCAGACCGCAGGGGTCCCCAGGATAGGGGTTAAACGGACCGCAACGGTCAGCCCTGGTGCCGGTAGGGGTTTTTCCCTCTGGTAATACATATGGACGCTGGGATTCCCGGGGAGGGGAAATCCAGCAGCAATGCGGTGCCCAGACCGCAGAGGTCCCCAATATATGGGGTAAACCGACCAAAATGGTCAGCCCTGGTGCCGGCAGAGTTCCCTTCCGGTAATGAGAACATTTGGAGGTTCGCCAGGATGGAGCCCCTAATGGAGAGGAGGCTCCATCTAGATACACTCCAACAGCAGGAGTTGTGTCAGTGCGGGACTATGGGAGAGTCCGCGCCAGCAGCGCTTTGGACAGGGCTGCATCTAGGGGATGCCGAGTCTATTGGCAATGTTGGGCATATGGGAGAGCCCGCACTAGCAGCACCTTGTAACAGGGCTGCTTAATAGGGATGCCGAATCTATGACAGTGCTGGCCTATGGGAGAGGCTGCGCTAGCAGCGCCTTGTAATAGGGCTGCTTAATGTATGGCAGCAGTACCTGTAGAAGGGCTGCATAATGTCTCCCTCATGGAGGTGAGCTTACCGGTACAGTTTTGTTCTGACCCTGAAGTTGGAGGTATTGCAGAATAGCATACCCCAAGGGATGTAAGCCGCCGGGTCAGTATGTAATCTGACGCCGAGTCTATGGCAGCGCTGGCCTATTGCTCTAGGCCGCGCCAGCAGCGCCTTGTAACAGGGCTGCTTAATGTCTCCCTCATGGAGGAGGAGAGCATGCTGGGTCAGTGTAAATCTGACGCCGAGGCTGAGGGTATAGCCGTGGAGCATACCCCAAGGGATGAAGGGCACGTGTCAGAGGTACGATTCCTGGCAGCAAGGTTGCCATCCCAACACAATGCAGTGAACACCGCTATCAGGGGATGTTAGAGCCACTCGTCGAATCTTCTATTCAGGTCAGCTATTCATTCCACAGGCAAAACCTGGAGGACGAAGCATAAGCTGTTGGACCAATTAGGCCAACGACGAGGAAGGCTTCATAATTTCGGTGACAACGCACCCCACAGCTTCATCGGCAGTAAGCGGTTCACTGAAGCTGGTAGCAGCATGAAAGCTGACCAGAGTTACTCTACAACTAAGTGACCACGAACAAGTTGGTAAGATTTACACTTGGTTGTACAATACACAAATGATTAAGACATTGTTATCTACTCAGAGGCATTTTACCAGGTAAAACTGGACATTACTAGTATTCCAAGCAGGTTGGAATTACGCCAGAATTGTGTTGAGCCAGGTTCAGTATTTTAGCCAGGTTTGCCTTCGAGACAGGCTCGGAGATATGGGCAGAATTGTCTTTCAAGGCAGGGTCAGAATTATGGCAAGAGTTGTCTTGAGACATGTGAGAATTATTGGTAACCGGCCCATAGTTGCCGTTCAGGGCACACATGAAATGATGGCAGGCGTGGCCTGTTCATTATGAAAGAAGGGTGATTAAACTGATTTCATAGGGTTTTCCAAGTACAGTGATCATCAGAGATATTTGGAGGCATTGCTATGATGAGGCAATTTAACAGTATGATGACAATAAATCATTCAAAGGACTACTCAGAGTTCAAATGTATTGTATTGTTATGTATTGTCTGGATGATATTTTGACGCTGTATTTGGCTAAAATCCACTGTTTCAGTCTCAAGCTACTTGAGAAATTGTTCTCCTCTATCCAGTTAAATTAAGTTGTTATCAAATGGATAGTTGGCTTGTGACTCCGCCCTGGGCAACAGATTGGAATCAATAGAAACCGGGAACAGCCTTGTCGTTATAAAGCAGCTTTCTATTCATTACACTAATTGGCAATGTAATAGATGTGATGCAGCTGTGCAAGTGGGAGAACTGACAGCATGCTTAATGGCAAACTATAAAGGGCCATGAAGGTCATTGATAACACACCTTTGCTATTACCAGCTGAAGCTATTAAAGTCACTATGATGGACAAACAGTATTCAGCATTGCTCCAGTAGTTGATCAATAAATATGTCATTATATTGCAAAATGATGTTAATGGCCTAAGGTGGGAAAATGCGAATGTCATCTCTAGTTGGAGGTGGAGGAGATTTGCATGTTATTAACTCTTCAGTTATTGGTATCAACTATCTATAGACCCTACGTGCATTTTATGGGTTAAAGAGTGATTGAGCGAATATGCATAGCTGCATGCTCAACTTCATGTTGATACACTATGATGGTGGCATATGATAATCACGGGGGTGCAATCAAGTAAAAGAATCCTGTAATAGGTACATAATCTCACTTGACACTGGAGTATCATCAAGTACAGATGAATGACAACACAGGATGGGTGTTGGACCACACCGTATTTATGAAATTCTGATTCAATGCAACACCGAATATAGATATGTTGTTTTCATGCTAATTCACAGGTTGCAAATATATGTGGCATAACAGTGGCGAAAGATACATTAGGTGTCCTTGAGACTCTTGAAAGGCGCCCATAAATAAATTAATTTTTATTATTCTCGCTACAAGCAGGAGGAATGGTCTTTTATGTCTTCCTCCATTTTGCTTTATGAGTCGGGTCTTGAAATAAAGTCATCAAGAGCCCGCTTTAGGTTCCAGCTGTGGGATTGGCCAATGCAGTTTGATTCCTGATTTGTCGGGAATAATAATAATGCAACCTTACATGGTTATTTTAAACGTAACTTGCTGGTTCAGCCTGTGGCTCAGGAAATCAGCCGTTGCATGATAAAATCAATTTATGTTCTACAGATTCTCAATAGACTGCCTACGGCTTGGATTGTCACACCTATTCTTGTATGTATTCACAGTGCTGGAATAGTACCAAAAAGCAGTACTTTGCTTCTTCAGGAGATGGGAAGCGTTTGTTTAATGCTCATGTTACATGTAAAATGGTACAGATTCTGAGCTATTGGAGTTCATTTTAAAAGGTCTTTCACAATATTGAGTTATTGGGTCATTAACTGTGCCAAGGTGCTTTCCATCAGATTTACTGCAGCAAACGAGATCCACTTTGTTGGGTTCACCCCGGATATCGAATTAGTAAAGGTATCTTTAACACAGGTTTTCCCAGGACAAGTACAATGCAGTATGAGAGGTTGACATTGTATTAACACTATTTCACCAGGGAGTTCCAGCTACATTCTTAGCTTTGGCCGGATCTCATTAGGTAGTTATCCTCCTGGTGCTGGTTTAGTGCAACAGGTCACTCGCTACATAATTGTGACAGGAGAGGATGATTACATCTGCAAATATATGTATAGTATTTTATGTTATAATTTATTTAAGCAGAGCGGTAGGGGGGTCAGGTCTCAAAATAGGTCAAGGCATACCCAGGAACCTTTCGTTATGTGAGGGCACACATATACAACAATACATCAAGGTCACCAAGAGCCTTCGAGACTCTGAGCTAGCTATGATTGTTAGTTACAAAAAACGTTATAAGAACGTATCTGTTCAGATCTTGCCAGGTGTTAAAACGGAGTTGAGTTATGCAGGAGTAGATACTGATCCGGTTCTCACTTCACCAGGGCTGCTATAACAGCAGCAGCAAGGGTTAATTACGTTCCGCTGGACCACATCCTAACGGCTGTAGCGTGGTCAAATGAACACATTTTCAAACATTTTATAATAACCCGTTGTCAGACCAGGGGTATTTATCAACTTTATTTTACGTTCTGATATAGGTTCCATCCGGATGAGAGATGTGACTAGTGTTATTACTTTATTTAACAGCATCAGCATGTTTAAATCTATGTCATGGCTGTATGCATTATGAATGTTTTCCCTCATTTGTCAATGGGCCAGTTGTGGTTGTGTAGACTTGTTTCTCACGGCATGAAATCACAGAGCTTTGAAATCTTCACGTAATCACTCACAGACTCCGAAGTAAAATAGTAAGATTAAACGAGAACTTACCAGTTTGAAGTTTGATCTTTATTTTATGAGGAGTTATGATGAGGGACAACGTGCCCTCCGCTCCCAACCCTCATTAAGGTCATCTGGTAGTTCTAGTCTTCTTTCATCTTACTATTATACTTCAGTCACTATTATCTGTGATTTCACACCGCTGCTTTGAAGATTGACACACGTGCGGCTGTACGGGGTTCTTCACGTAGTCCCTCATCGTAACTCCTTATAAAATAAAGATCAAACTTCAAACTGGTAAGTTCTCGTTCAATCTTACTATTTTCTGTGATTCCTTGAATGCCTGCCATTCTTTCCTAAACAAATGGCATCAAAATTGCCATTGTATAAAAGACCAAATGCTGATTAACTTCCCTTAATGATATATATGACAGTAGTGATTCTTGATCTCAAAGATGGTACATGCAGATCATGAAACCACAATCTGCAGTCTAATGTAATTTCATTCAGGTTGTCATAAGGTCATTAGGGATAACAGAATCAGGCCATCCGGCCCATCAAGTCTACTCCGCAAATTCAATCGTGACTGGTCTATCTCTCCCTCCTAACTCCATTCTCCTCCCCATAACCTCCGACACCTGTACTAATCAAGAATCTATCTATCTTGCCTTAAAAATGAGGGAGGCTCTCAACATTTACTTTCCTTTCCTAATTTCCATACTTATGTGTCCAAATAAAACTACATTTTTCATGCATCTGTCCAGATCACCTATTATTTGATCTGCCTGTTCCTTGCTGAATGGGGGCATTGGTCATTGAGCATTAGCAAATAAATTGATTCTTTTGTTTTATTTCCCAAGAATGATCTGAACCAAGTTTAAGGGCATGAGCCATGACATACAGTGGCTTGCAAAAGTTTTCATACCCCTTTTACTTTTCCACATTTTGTCACGTTACAACCACAAACGTAAATGTATTTTATTGGGATTTTATGTGATAGACCAACACAAAGTGGTGCATAATTGTGAAGTGGAAGGAAAATGATACATGGTTTTCAAATTATTTTACAAATAAAAAACTGAAAAGTGTGGCGTGCAAAAGTATTCAGCCCCCTGAGTCAATACTTTGTAAAACCACCTTTCGCTGCAATTACAGCTGCAAGTCTTTTGGGGTATGCCTCTACCAGCTTTGCACATCTAGAGACTGAAATTTTTGCCCATTCTTCTTTGCAAAATAGCTCAAGCTCAGTCAGATTGGATGGAGAGCGTCTGTGAACAGCAATTTTCAAGTCTTGCCAGAGATTCTCAATTGGATTTAGGTCTGGACTTTGACTGGGCCATTCTAACACATGAATATGCTTTGATCTAAACCATTCCATTGTAGCTGGCTGTATGTTTAGGGTCGTTGTCCTGCTGGAAGGTGAACTTCCGCCCCAGTCTCAAGTCTTTTGCAGACTCTAACAGGTTTTCTTCCAAGATTGCCCTATATTTGGCTCCATCCATCTTCCCATCAACTCTGACCAGCTTCCCTGTTCCTGCTGAAGAAAAGCATCCCCACAGCATGATGCTGCCACCACCATGTTTCACAGTGGGGATGGTGTGTTCAGGGTGATGTGCAGTGTTAGTTTTCCGCCACACATAGCGTTTTGCATTTAGGCCAAAAACTTCAATTTTGGTCTCATCTGACCAGAGCACCTTCCTCCACATGTTTGCAGTGTCCCCCACATGGCTTGTGGAAAACTGCAAACGGGACTTCATATGGCTTTTTTTCAACAATGGCTTTCTTCTTGCCACTCTTCCATAAAGGCCCGATTTGTGGAGTGCACGACTAATAGTTGTCCTGTGGACAGATTCTCCCACCTGAGCTGTGGATCTCTGCAGCTCCTCCAGAGTTACCGTGGGCCTCTTGGCTGCTTCTCTGATCAATGCTCTCCTTGCCCAGCCTGTCAGTTTAGGTGGACGGTCATGTCTTGGTAGGTTTGCAGTTGTGCCATACTCTTTCCATTTTCGGATGATCGATTGAACAGTGCTCCGTGAGATGTTCAATGCTTGGGATATTTTTTTATAACCTAACCCTGCTTTAAACTTCTCCACAACTTTATCCCTGACCTGTCTTGTGTGTTCCTTGGGCTTCATGATGCTGTTTGTTCACTAATGTTCTCTAACAAACCTCTGAGGCCTTCACAGAACAGGTGTATTTATACTGAGATTAGATTACACACAAGTGGACTCTATTTACTAATTAGGTGACTTCTGAAGGTAATTGGTTGCACTGGATTTTATTTAGGGGTATCAGAGTAAAGGGGGCTGAATACTTTTGCACGCCACACTTTTCAGTTTTTTATTTGTAAAAAAATTATGTATCATTTTCCTTCCACTTCACAATTATGAGCCACTTTGTGTTGGTCTATCACATAAAATCCCAATAAAATACATTTACGTTTGTGGTTGTAACGTGACAAAATGTGGAAAAGTTCAAGGGGTATGAATACTTTTGCAAGCCACTGTATAAACCATCTCAAATTCCACATAATAGTCCACTAACTAAGATAATAGTCCACTAACAAGATCTTCATGGAGCTGAATCTTTCAACTTACCCAGCTCCTGCGGTAACTGAAACAAAGGCACGTTTATGTCTACGAGGCTCGTAAAACTTTACGCACGTGAAAGTGGCAATCTCATGCAGAGCTCTTTTAATTATTCTTCTTTCTGAATTATCTACATTTAAAGAACAAAACCAATCAACAGATTATCGCAAATGTAGTTAAACAGATATTTCATAATGTACAATATATACGATACGATAGAACTTTATTGATCCCAAGAGGGAGATTGGTCTACCAACAATCATAAAACACAAGATACATGTGACGAGTGGAAAGCCCAGGATTGGGGATTGGAGGGGAGAGGGGGGAGGGGGGAGGGGAGAGGGGAGAGGGGAGTCAGTCTTACCTCACGATAGAAGGGGGAGGAGTTGTACAGTTTGATAGCCACAGGGAGAAAGGACCTCCTGTGGCCTTTTGTGCTGCATCTTGGTGGAACCAGTCTGTTGCTGAAGGTGCTCCTCAGGTTGACCAGTATGTCATGGAGGGGAGTGAGATGTATTGGCCAAGATGCTCCGCAGTTTGAGGAGCATCCTCCCCTCCAAGACCATCTCCAGTTAATCTATCTCCGCCCCCATGACGGACCAGCCTTCCTGGTGAGTTTGTTGATCCTATTGACATCCGCGGCCTTCGGCCTGCTACCCCAGCACTCGACAGCGAAGATGGCACTGGCCACCACCAATTGGTAGAACATCTGCAACATCTTACTGCAGACGTTGAAAGAGCAGAGTTTCCTAATAAAGTACAGACGGCTCTCTCCCTTCTTCTACAAGGCCTCAGTGATCTTGGACTAGTCCTGATTACTGTCCAAGTACACTCCAAGGTACTTGTATTCCTTGGTAAACTGCACGTCCACACCTTTGATGGAGACGGGGGACATGGGTCTTCCTCTCTTCCTAAAGTCCACCACTAACTCCTTAATCTTGTCGGTGTTGAGCTGCAGGTGATTCAGCCCACACCATTCAGTCATTGACTACAACTCTGTATTCAGCTTCCCTCCCCTCCCCGATGCAGCCCATACTTAGAGCCATCCGAAAACTTTTGAAGGTGACAGGAACCTGAGTTGTATCTGAAGTCCGAGGTGTAAATGGTGAACAGGAAAGGAGAGGACTGTCCCCTGTGGGGCCCCTTTGTTGCTCACTACTACCATGTCCGAGACACAATTCTGTAGCCTGACATGCTGTGATCGTCCCGTCAGGTAGTTGGTGATCCAGGACACCAAATGAGCATCCATCTGTATCTTCGTCAGTTTGCTCCCTAGCAGTGCACGCCGGATGGTGTTAAAAGCACTGGAGAAGTCCAAAAACATGACTCTCACAGTGCTTCCCAGCTTATCCAGGTGAGCATAGGTACGATGAAGCAGGTGGATGAGAGCATCCTCAACCCACATCTTTGTTTGGTAAGTGAACTGCAGGGGGTCCAGGTAGGGTTTAACCAACAGTCGCAGATGAGTGAGCACCAGCCTCTCCTGGGACTTCATGATGTGTGAAGTCAGCGCCATTGGACTGTAGCTGGGACGCGTTCTGTTTGCTACAGGAATCAGTCACAGGAACCCATCCTAGGCTCAGGTTGAAGATATGCTGAAGTACTCTGCACAACTGGCTAGCACACGCCTTGAGTACCCTAAGGCTGACATCATCGGGACCCATGCTTTGCCTGGGCGGAGTCTGCTTAGCTCTTTACTCACCTGCTCATCCTTGATGGTCAGGTACGACAAAGAAAGGGCAGAGGAAGAGGACCAGGGGGATTGAGGGGGAGAGTCTGGCGGGGAGCAGGGGGGAGGGTGGGCAGAGGCCTCACCATCAAATCTATTAAAAAAACAGGTTTAGCTCTTTCTGGTTACCGGTTAGATCTGGCTACTATTTTACAAATTTATCATTTTGGTCAGTCCCTTTATGGAGTAATGGTTAATTAATATAATAAATGCAGTCTCATAACTAAAGAGGAAATAGCTAAACATTTAGGAAAGATGAAAAGAATTACACGTATTCAACGTGGCAAACTTCATCAATCTGTACAATTGTTTGGGGTGAATCATTTGTCTGAGTACATACATGGATTGCCATTCTTGCCATTTTATGAAAGGTAAACCATGTTAGACAAATTTACTCAAATTCTTTGATGATATAACAGGGAGCGTTACTAGACGGGATCGTACCTCTAGTGTATTTAGATTGCCACATTAGAGGCGGTGCAATAAATTAAAAACCTCATTGTATTGGAGGAATTCTGTCAGAATTAGTTGAAAACTGGCTGTTTTATAGAAAACAGTATTAGAATAAATGGACGGTAGACACAAAATGCTGGAATAACTAAGCGGGACAGGCAGCATCTCTGAAGAGAAGGAATGGGTGACGTTTCAGGTCGAGACAATTTTTCAAACATAAAAGGGTTCTTCTCAGACTAGATTCATTAGGCTAACCCTTGGGAAAAGACAGGTATCGAGAAATGGCATAGATGAGGAATTGAGGCTAGCACAGATCAGCCATGATCACATTAAATGATGAGGTAAGTTTGAATAACCTGTTGACCTCTGCTCCTATTTTCTGGTATCATTGTGTATACTGTATATAGATTCCTAGCATCACACAGAACAGAATAGAAAAGTTACCCTATTGTACATTAACATTTTTAGGAAAAAACAGGTCACTCGACATCCAAAACAAAATAATAAACAGGGACATTGCTTGCTTCAAAAGTTAAAAAATGTCCAAACTTCATCAAACTGCATAATTGTTTGGGGTGAATAATTTGTCTGAGATTGTCTGAGATTGTCATTCTTAAACTAACTTTAGCTCCGCATTCCTGGAGGAATAGCTAATTCACAAAGATGTCGGATGCACATTAATTTTCTTCTGTGTGATATCCGTTGCAGTACACTTAGTTAGAATATCTTTACAGAGCTGCCAGTAGCAAACTTCGAAGTAAGATTGCATTTCAATACATCAAGAAAACATTACTGATTTGTTCTATAGGGTTCAGAATCCATTGGGGATCCACTTTTATCATTTGGTTCATTGATATACTCAGTCTCACCAGTCAGAACAGCTCTCACCAAGAATGTATAACTTTGAAACAGGCCTTTAGCCCAAATCATAGAGTGATATAGTGTGGAGACAGGCTCTTTGGCCCAATTTGCCCACACCGGCCAACTTGTCCTAGCTACTCTAGTCCCACCTGCCAGCATTTGGTCCATATCCCTCCAAACCTGTCCTATCCATGTACCTATCTAACTGCTTCTTAAATGTTGGGATAGTCCCTGCCTGATCTACCACCTCTGGCAGCTTGTTCCATACATCCACCACCCTTTGTGTGCAAAAGGTACCCCTTAGATTCCTATTAAATCTTTTCCCCTTCACCTTAAACCTCCCTATGGTCTTCAATTCACCCACTATTATTTACTAATATAAATATTTCACATTTCTGACAAGAGACTCTGTGCATCTACCCAATCTATTCCTCTCATGATCTTATAGTATACACCTAAGATCACCCTTCATCCTCCTGCACTCCAAAGAATAGAGTCCTAGCCTACTCAATCTCTGCCCATAGCTCAGATCCTCCAGTCCTGGCAACATAAATCTTCTCTGTACCCTTTCCAGCTTGACAACATCTTTCCTATCACACGGTACCCTTCGTGTTAGAAACCAAGTCACTAGCTTATAGCACTGTTGTAAGTGCAATCAGGCAGGTTCTGCAAGGGAGATGGGCATTTGATGAGAGAGGTTTTGGGAATGGAATTCAGGTGGAAATGTGACGTTCCTCTCCCAAAAATATTATAGCCTAAAGATTTAAAACATAGCAAGTTAGCCAAGGTACTGGAGGGTGGGGCCTCAAGGAATTGTACTGCAACAAGGAACGAATTGTCTTGTTTTAGTCCATTTTTAGTTATTAGGTTGTGTTATGTGTGGGGGGGGGCTGAAACATGGTTTTCTGTCTCTCCCTTCGGGGGAATGCGACTCTTTCTGTCGGATCCCCCCTTCTCTGCCTCCGTCTGCGCTGAGGCCTAATGGCGGAGCTGGCGGCCTCCAACTGCGACCGACCTCGAGGCTCCGGAAGCAGAGCCAGCCAGGACTTACCAACGCGAGGCTGGCCGTCTTCAAGCTGCGGCGGCGTTCCAGTGGCAGCGGCCCGACTCGGGGCTGAGACGGCGCTCCGGTGAGGGCGGCCCGGCTCGGAGCTGAGACGGCACTTCGGTGAGGGCGGCCTGGCTCGGGGCTGAGACGGCGCTCCGGTGAGGGCGGCCCAGCGCGGGGCTGAGACGGCGCTCCAGTGAGGGCGGCCCGGCTCGGGGCTGATACGGCCCTCCGGTGAGGGCGGCCCGGCTTGGGGCTGAGACGGCGCTCCGGTGAGGGCGGCCCCACACGGGGCTGAGACGGTGCTCCGGTGGCTGAGACGGCGTTCCGGCGGCGGCGACCTGAATCCGGGGCTCGGCCACGGGCCAGTGGATGACATCGTCGGGAGCTCGCAGGTCACAGGCTGGTGCCTGTTTTCCGGAGCTCCCACGGCAACAGCTGCCTCCGCTGGACTGGAGGGCGGCAGCTTCGATCACCCCGGGCCACAGAGCTTGAACTGGCCCGTTTGCGGAGCTCGGTTGAGCCGCAGGACTGACTACCATCGCCCGGTGGGGTAACAACATATCGCCTCAGCGCAGAGGGAGAATGAGGAGGGAAGAGACAGTAACTTTAAGACTTTTGCCTCCATCACAGTGTGGAGGTGCCTGGTGAACTCACTGTGGTGGATGTTAATTTGTGTTTATTGTGTGTTTTGTTGTTTATTATTATATGTATTGCTGCAGGCAACGACATTTCGTTCAGACCGAAAGGTCTGAATGACAAATAAAGGAACTAATCTAATCTAATCTAATCTGAATATGTAAATTGGAATACGTAAAAAAATCTGAGAGGATACGTCAGAAATGTGAAATACTTATAACAGTATATATTAATTGTTTAAAAGCATTACTTTGCAGAGCCATTTGATATACAAGCTGATGGAAATCTGCAGCCTGCAGTAATATTTTTTCCCCAAATAACTAGAATGAAACAAAACAAATAAAATGGTACACGGTGGCGCTAATTTCTTTTGCAGAACCTTGCTCATTTTTTTCCCATCGATGATCTAATCAAGTTTCCTTCAGATTTTATGTTAGATTTCACAAGTAATTGATATTTAAAGGTTTAAAAAAGCCAACTTTGAGAATAATGACTGACTTTGAGAGACTTTTCTGCCAGCTTTCAGTGATTATATCACAATGGCATCTCTCAGTCCTCCAATCATAATGGGATCTCATTTACATATGTTGCCGTGAACATTCTACCAGCCCATAATGACATCACAATGGGATCTCAGCTGCCAATCAACAAGCTTTGATAGTTTTCTTACATTGTTGTAAGGAGAGAGACATAGTGGGCGAGATTTAAAAGTTTTAAAGTAACATTTAAAAGTTTACAAAACCCCACTTTGAGAAGGATTTCTTTAAATCTGCACTGGCAGTTAGACAGCTCCCAGCTATGACATCACAATGACATCACCAGCTGCAATGTTGCTATACCAGAACACTGAGGCCTTCACAGCAAATGTCCTCCAGGGAAAGAATATACCAGCATAACCCTGCACAGCAAAGTTTAATGATTAGATTTGGAAAACAAAGGGGAAGAATCTACCAGCCAAACCCAGCACAGCAAAGTTTAATGATTAGATCTGGATAACAAAAGATGGCCTTGTCGGTGGCACCTGCATCACATTAAATCTTTGTGAAATTGCATTTTTTTAAAGTTTAAAATTACCTGCTGGGGGCCATGGGTGAGTGGTGGAATATTGCATTGGGGGAACGGGGGGCGTTGGGGGAACGGGTGAGTGGTGGAATCTTACATTGAAAATGGGTTGCGCTGGGGGACCAAGCCTCCCATGGGGGCTATGGGTGAGTGGTCGAATATGACATTAAAAATGATCAGACCTGCACAGTTGGGGGCTATGGGTGAGTGGTGGAATATTGCATTAGGGGAACGGGTTGTGTTGATGGAACGGGTGAGTGGTGGAATCTTATGTTGGGAAACGGGTTGCGGTGCGACCAGGACTCCCGTATGGCAGGGACCCAATGGGTGAGTGATGGAATCTTAAGTTGGGGAATGGGTTGCGTTGGGGGACCAGGCCTCCCATGGGGGCTATTGGTGAGTGGTGGAATATTGCATTTAGGGAACTGATTACGTTGGGGGAATGGGTGAGTGGTGGAAACTGGTTGCGTTGGGGGAACAGGTGAGTGGTGGATTATTGCGTTGGGGGAACGGAGCCCAACGGGTCCACTTGGTCTAGTATATATCTATATAATATTAAAACTCTGTGTGTGCCTGGCTATGTGTGTTTCTGACTTGTGGCTGCCAGCCTTTGATTCGTTGCTACGCCAACACCCGACCCACAAACGCCCTGATTTTTTCCATTTCGGTAGAGATTTCACTTTTAATTCCAAGTATCCACTCCTCATTAAATGTTGTCATGTTTATGTACACATTTTAAATAAAAACATTCTCCCCCCCCCCCCCCCCCCTCACTCATTTTGTTGCCTCCTGCTGGCCAGCGACCATAATGGCTGCTGGTGCCCGCATCTCGCCTCAAAGACGCCATTTAAAAACAGCCGCACTGCTGATTCCTGAGCCACTTGAGTTGGAGGACCACGTCTCCTGTGGGGACTACGGGTAGGGAATGGCTGCGTTGGGGGAGCAGACCCAACGGGTCTGCACTTGGTCTAGTATACCATTAAAAGTCTTATCTTGTTTCTATGTGTGTGTGTCGTCTGTGTGATGGTATTTTCGCCTAAACGGTACATGGTAGCGCTAAAATTTTTGCAGAACCTTACTCAGCTTTTTCCCGACATCGATCTAATCAAGTTTCCTTCAGATTTGATATTTCACAAGTTATTGATATTTAAAGGTTTAAAAAGCCAACTTTGAGAATAATAACTGACTGTGAGAGAGAGATGTTTCTGGCAGGTTCCAGTGATGATGTCACAATGGCATCTCATGGGTCTCCAATAACAATGGGATCTCGTTTACACAAGTAGCCATGAACATTCCATCAACCAAAAATGACATCACACTGGGATCTCAGCCACACGCTGCCGTGAACAATCTAACAAGTGAAAATGACATCACAATGTGATCTCTGCTGCCCATACACAAGCTATGAGAGTTGACGGAGTGTGGGATAGGAGAAGAATTGTTATTTAAACATTGTGCTTAGTGAGGGAGTGCGAAAGGGGAGAGGTGAGGGAGGGAGTGATTGAGGGTAGGAAAAGGAGAGGGAGGGAGAGGTGACAGAGGGACAGTGAGATCAACAGCGTCAAGGGAAGTAAGGAGAGAGTGAGATTTTTGCCCCCCCCCCACCACGTGGGGAGGATTGATAGAGACAGAGAGAGACTGGCAGTTAGGCAGTTATGACGCCAGAATGCAATACCGGCTGCCACGTTGCTATCCCAGAACACTGAGTCCTTCACAGTAAATGTCCTTCAGAGAAAGAATCTACCAGCGTAACCCAGCACAGCAAAATTTAAAGATTAGATTTGGATAACAAAGGGGAAGAATCTGCCAGCCTAACCCAGCACAGCAAAGTTTAAAGATTAGATTTGGATAACAAAAGATGGCCTTGTCGGTGGCACCTACATCACATTAGATCTTAGTGAAATTGCAGTTTTTTTAAAGTTTAAAATGAGGGAGGATGAAAAAATGATCCAACCTGCACAGTTAGGGGGCTATGGGTGAGTGGCGGAATATTATATTGGGGGTAGACAAAAGTGCTGGAGAAACTCAGCGGGTGCGGCAGCATCTATGGAGCGAAGGAAATAGGCAACATTTCGGGCCAAAACCCTTTTTCAGACTGATGTAGGGTGGGAGGGCCGGAGAGAAGAAAGGTGAAAGGAAGAGGAGGAGCCAGAGGGCTGAGAGAGAGCTGAGATGGGGAGGAGACAGCAAGGGCTAAACGAAATTGGAGAAGTCAATGTTCATGCCTCATTTTCCTAGTATTGAACTAATGAAAGGCTATGGACCTGAAATGTCATCCTTGTTTCTCTCTCATCAGATTCTGCTTGATTGCTGCAAAAATAATTGTATTTTCATTTTAAACTTACATCATCAATTATCTTTTGCTCCTATCCATCGCTGACTACACGATTGGACACTGATGTTTACAACAAACTTATCGCCTCCCACAGTTATCTGGACTACACTTCCTCCAACCCTGCCTCTTGCAAAAACGCTATTCTCTCCTCCAAATTCCTCTGTCTTTGCTGCATCTAAGATGACGCTTTCCATTCGAGATGTCCTCTTTCTTTATTAAACATGGTTTTCTCTTTGCTGTCACAGATAGATCCCTCACCCACATTTCCTCTGCGGCCCATAGTTTTGCTCTCGCTCCCCCTCCTCCCAGACGGAACAAGGATTAAGTTCCCCTGACCCTCACCGTTCATTCCGTATCAACACATCATCCTCGGACATTTCCGACAACTCCAATGCAGTCCTACCACCAATCACATCTTCCCATCTCCACCCCTTCTCGCATTTGTGCAGAGGCCGCTCCCTCCTCAATCCCTTCGTTTACTCACCCCTTCCTGCACAAACCACCCCCTCCTCAGGTATTTTCACCCTATAAGGAGATGTAACACCTATCACTATACCTCCTCCCTCACTCCATCGAAGAACCCCAGCAGTCCTTCCAGGTGAGAAAGAGGTTCACGTGCACCTCTTCTAACCGCATCTACAGTGGAATGTATTCCCGATGTGACCTCCTGTACATCAGTGACCAAGCCTAGACTGACTGATCATTTCACCGAACACTTGTGCACAGTCCATCAAGACCCGCTGGATCTTTCAATTGCTAACCATCTTAACTCCCCTTCCCATTCCTATACGGATGTTTTTGTCCTGGGCCTCCTCCATTGCCAAAGTGAGGCCGCACAGAAACTGGAGGAACAGCATCTCATATTATGCTTGGGTAGCCAATGGTATGAACATGGAATTCTCAAATGTTTGGTAAACCTCTAACAACCCCCCCCCCCCCCACGACCACCACCACCTCCCCCTCCCTTTCACCGCCACCCCAATGCCCTACGTGGAATCCCAGCAATTCTTTACTCCCTCTCAACCCACATTCCTTCCTCTGACTTCTAAATAGCAGTTTCTCAATCTGTTTTTCTTACAATTTTTGTTTTACTTTCTGACTTTTGTTCCAACCATCTGCCTATCAGAACCCCTCCTCGTATGTCAGCACCTATAACCTGCTATGCTTTGTCCTGCTTCGCATCTCTGCCAGCTTTCTTTCCCTCAAACTCCCAACCCCACAATCAGTCTGAAGATGGGTCCAGAGATGCTACCTGGCCTACTGAGTTACTCCAGCACTTAGTGTCTTTGTTTGTAAACCAGCATCTATAGTTCCTTGCTTCTACATCAACTGATGCATTTGAAGGACAAGATTTTCAGAAGAAGTAGACCTTTATATCTATTGCAGTCAGAATGTTAGGTATGGGCAGGTGTTGCAAGTTCTGAGTGTGGAATTGAAGGTAACAGTAGTTTTACATTTCAATTATCAATGTGACAATAAATATTTGCTGCTGGACCTTGGGAAACATGCAGCACTTCCCATACACAAACCACAAACCCAACACAAATGCAAGGGTCAATGGTGGTTTATTATCACATGTACAGATGTAAAATGAAATAAAATATAAATACAGATCAGAAAAGAATTGCCATACCTAAGCCCAATTAGCAAAGTGTGTAGAAATAGTCCACTGAAACTGCATGCAACAGTCGCCAAGTTATGGTGCAATTTCCAAAGTCCAATCCAATCCGTGCACTGTTTTCTGGAGTAGCGCCCGATCTAGGCGATCTTCAGGCTGCTGCAGGGCCTCCAGCCGTCACCTCCGTTCGGATTGTCCAGCAAACCGTCGTTCCTCTACTTGCCTGGTCACCTTCAGCCTTTGTACCCCTGGGGGTCTCCCATAGTTGACCTTGAGGGCATGGAAGGTAAAACCCCGGTTTACTCTCTCACCGGCCCTTGTTCCTTACGTCCTTCGTCACCGGTTCACTCCTCTCCGAAATTCGGGCGAAGAGCAGAGGCCCGGCTTGGCGTCTTCCCTCCAAAGGCTGCAGTCCTTGTAGGGTCTACTGGACAGTAGTGATCCCACTCCTGTATGGTTCTAAGAGTTGGACTGCTTGTAGCAAGTAGCTCAAAACATTTGAGAAATGTTACCAACATTGTATCTGCAAAATGCTTCAAATATATTGGCAGGATGAATGGGTCCAGAGATGCTACCTGGCCTACTGAGTTAGGAACCTCTCCCAGGCCAACATCGGCAGAGTCGAGTCTAACACTCAATTAGCTGTGTTAAAAACCAGACTACAAAAACAAAGATTCTATTCCAAGCTTTGTCACACCAGGAGATTGCCAGGTTGATGTAAAGGAGATTCAACAATATTTATTAAATTCCTTGAAGAATTGCATTGCCCTCGTTGACACCTGAGAATCTCTCGCCCATGTCCAATCAAAATGGAGAATGAGAATTTGGTATGATACTGAGAACCTTGGGTCCATGTGTTCGGAGTACACAGAGGCTCAGTGTAAACGGCGGAAAAAGCACACCACCTCTCAACTTGCAACATATACAGCACATTAAACTCCTCCTGCATCATCAGATCACTTCAGAATGCACAGAAACGGAGTGGAATCAACCCCAAGGGATCATTTAAAAAATTGCTGGTACTTGATCCTCCAGACCATATGCCTTTTGCAGCATTTGTTTGCTGCTGCCAACGTTGAGCGTCACCTCATAATAAAGGAGAGAATAGTATAAGTGTGTGTACCAGTGTGCCTGTTTGTATATTATGGTTGAATAAATGGAAATATTTATCAACCATGAATGTATAACTGAATAATATGACAGTGGTTAGTGTAGCAGTGTTTGCTGCACCCTATAATTACTATGTAGGAGAGATGATCGATGGAGATTGTGGCAAAATATCAGAGACAGAATTGTGAGTACAGTTGTGAACCTTTAATTCATTTTCATTTATACTTGTACATTAGTTGGCTGATATATTACAGTTTGTTGTACTCTAGATAAATACAAAAAGCTTGAGTAACACAGTGAGTCAGGCAGCATGTTTGGAGAAAAGGAATAGGTGATGTTTCGGGTCAAGATCCTTCTTCAGACTGAAAGTCAGGACAAATGGAAACGAGGGATATAGACGGTGATGTGGAGAGATATACGATACGATAAACTTTATTCATCCCCGGACGGAAGTTGGTCTGCCAACAGTCACAACACACAAGGTACACAAAAACTTGAAATTAAAAGTGAAAAAAAAAGAAAAAGGACAAGTGACAGTTGGCTGGCTGCCGTGTGCACAGGCCTAAACCGGAACGAACCAACAACGCAAACTTATCCCCTGGGCAGAGGATTTTAAAACCACAATGCCCCCCCCCCCCCACCACACCGGGTTCTCCTTTGTTCTCCCACCATCCCTCATGGCAGTCCTCGCCAAATAGAACAAATGAATGAAAGATATGCAAAAAAGTAATGATGATAAAGGAAATATGCCATTGTTGGCTGCATTTTAGGTGAGAAGGAGTTAGATTATGAGACTCAACAAGAAGACTTTGAAGCTGGTACGATTTGGGTGGTGGAGGGATGGAGAGAGAGGGAATGCAAGGGTTACTTGAAGTTAGAGATATCAATTATCATACCACTGGGTTGTAAGCTGCCCAAGCAAAACATGAGATGCTGTTCCACCATGAGGTGCTCTAGATGTGGCTTAACCAATGTCTTACAAAGCAGGACCACAACTTACTTGCTCTTCTATGCCTCAAATATTGAAGTCAAATTTTCCATATGCCTTCTTCACTACATTACCGACCTCTGCTGCCACCCTATAGGGATCCTTTGACTGATACACCAATATTTTCACTAACATAAGGGTGGACGGTGACGCAGCGTAAGAGTTGCTGCCTTGCAGCGCCTGACACCCAGGTTCAATCCTGACAACGGGTACTGTCTCTATGGAGTTTGTACGTTCTCTCTGTGACCGCGCGGGTTTTCCCTGGGTGCATCGGTTTCCTTCCACAATCCAAAGACGTAAAGGTTTGTGGGTTAATTGACCGATAAAAATAGCAAAATGTGTAGGATCCTAATCCATAATGATCAGGTTAGTAAATCTAATCATTGTCCATCACATGCTTTGCTCGTCTTGGCAGACCCCACTGGTGGTTCACTTTTCTGAAATATTCCCTGAAACTTGTGCTGCCTGGGTCAGTCTCAGTTCTTATCTTCTTATATTGATATATCAATTGCTCAGCCTGTCAAATTAGATGACTGTTCCCATAGTCAACTTGCACTACAGGTTTCTAAGCATTTGAGATAACTACTGATGGTGATGTGGGCAATACCTCTGCTTTGAGATCTGCAGATGTGACTGGAGTCACTGCCTGTTAGGTTCAACTGGTGCTGATGCCCATGCAGTTATTCTCCACAAAAGTGCATTAATGTGCAAACAGCACAAGAAGTTTAAACACTGCTATCAATTTAAGAATAGCAGAGGCTGCTTAATTTGCTAATTTTGTTTTTAGGACCACAGAAGCAACCTGCAGTTCCACAACTGCTGTCTCATTTATAATTGTGTATTTAAGAGAGATTGGTGTTCAAACCTGGTCAGTCTGTTCATGGCTAACTGAACCCACTGAGATGTCCTTCAATAAGCGTTTTGATAAAATATATAAATAATTAGGCATGGAATAACATCAATACATTTTTTGTTGTAAGTTACTTATCAAAATAAATGAATGTTAATAAAAATAACTTACCGTAGTCTCTACTGAGTCTATATGGTACATAAACATTCCTATCTTCAGAAGGCGGCCATAAACAACTTTTTGGTGAACGCCTACATATCATAGCATTTCTAGAATTATCAAGTAGGATGTCACCGTACTCAATCTTTTTATTTCCTGTACGTTCTACTGAAAAATGAGAAAGACAGATAGTCATATTATTAAAATAATCTACCACCATTAAATATATGTAACTAGGTAATGACCATCTGTAACAGATCATCCTGCCAATTTAGCCAGTTGACCAACCTTTGATAGTCAGCTAACAAAACAAACATCAGATCTGTGCCACGTTTTTTGCTAAAATGAAAGTTTATTTCATTTTAGGGTAACATTTGATCGTTTCCATTATTTGGAATATATTTCAATAACCCACAGAAAAGCCATACATATCTTCATATCTCTTCAATATGTCTTCAATAAAACACTTCAGTAAAAATGCAATCTCATTCATCACTCAATTGTTATCAATGAGTACAATAAAACACATTCTTCTATCTAGACATTGCTTTGTCTTCTGAATGAGGTGTTCAATCTTCATACATTGTGCTGGGCAATCCAATTTCAACGTGAAAAAACGCTACCATATATCGCTATGATTTTTGGCCATCTTACATCTTACTCACAGTCCTCCCTCCGCTGAGCAGGCTCCAAGGATTTTTCCCATCAATGAAAAATAAAAAGTTATGAGTGTTTAAAAAACCTTGTGATCCTCTCACCTGTCAATTACCGCGATGAAGGTAACGCCTCTTCCGGGGGCGGCGGACAGGACTATAAAACCCCGGATGCCTGTGCGTGACAGTCATTCTGCAAGATCGCGAGGGAGAGGCCATGACTCTCATTCTAAACTGTGAATCAACTGAACTGTGAGTCTGCAATGTACTTGCAATACATGATTTGTTAGCCCTTAATGACAATGCCATGAGCTGTTTGGCCTGCTGCCCTGCCTGTGCTAGAAACTGCAATGCTTTATTAGGTCCGACTGTGTTTGGAAGGAATAAATGCTTTATCAGGTCCGACTGTGTTTGGTTCAAAAGTCCCGCTCATTCCGCTTAGTGAACAGGTTGTACTGAGTAATATCCGGTGAGTGCAGAAGTCGTGCTGATTTCGTAACTTCCGATAAGTGCAGAGGTCATGCTGATTGCGAAAGTGCCGCTGACTGCGGAAGCCCCAAAGTGGAGAGGCCGCGCTCAACCGTGTGAGTATTCAAGAACGTTTACTGCCATATTTATGGTGTGTGTCATTGGATGTGTATGTATGTGTGTGTGAGTGTGTGTGTGTGTGTGTGTGTGTGTGTGTGTGTGTGAATGAGTGTGTGAGTGTGGGAGTGAGTGAGTGAATGAGTGAGTGTGAGTGCGTGTGTGAATGGTCTCAGTGACTGAGCTGCCAGCCCAAGAATCCATTCGGCCCACAATGTCCATACTAGCCCTCTGGAAACCAGTCCCTTTGGCCCAGAACACCTAGCTAGTGCTCCAGAAAGCACCCCCCCCCCCCCCCCCACTGGCCAGCAATATTGGAATAGTTGAATCTGTGTGTGTGTATTTGTGAGTGTGTGTATGAGTGTGTGTGTGTGTGTGTTTGTGAGTGTGTGTGTGTGTGTGTGTGAATGTGTGCGTGTGTGTGTGTGTTTGTGAGTGTGTGTGTGTGTGCGGGTATGTGTGTCAGTGTATGTGACTGTGTGAGTGAGTGAGTGTGTGAGCGTGTGAGTTAGTGAATGAGTGAGTGTGGGTGTGAGTGTGGGTGTGAGTGGTCTCAGTGACTGAGCTGCCAGCCCAAGAATCCATTTGGCCCACAATGTTCATACTAGCCCTCTGGAAACCAGTCCCTCTGGCCCACAACATCATGCTAGTGCTCCAGAAAGCCCCCCTCCCACTGGCCAGCAATATTGGAATTGGTGGAGATAGAATGTTGCGTTGGAGTACCAGCCCTACCGTGTGAAGCTGGGGACCCAACGACTAGTATTGCTCTTGTGCTGATGCCTTAGATTTTCTAGGATGTGTTACTACCTAGAATACTATTTCTAATTAGTCATTCGTGCATGTAGTCACTGCTGAATCACAATTTTATCCACTGTCTCCATGCAGCAATTGCATAGCTCTGCAGGAAACTTTTTAAGACTGCAGCTTCAGGTAAAAGTACTGGCATTATTTGTATGGACATACACCAGATACATACTTTTGGAATAAAGTCATCATTACTGATAAACAGGTTTGGTTGATTTATTGCCACATGCCTGTAACTGACAATGCTTCAGACAAATGGGAAGTAAGTCAAAGGTACAAACCTTAGGTAAGTCAAAGGTACAAACCTCTCCACCCTCATCTCCAAAACCGCTCATAATTCCAAGGTCATATTTAGCACCATCACCTCCATCATTTGTCCTGCCCCCAGCACCAGCTTAACTGGGTCCCCTGCTAAGTGCGAGGAATTTACTACTTTTTACACCTACAAGGTAAAAAACACAACAAATATTTACCCTCCCACCTGTGACCTGGCTGTCTCATTGGTCTGCTCTTCAAAATTAGATTGTTTCCAACTCGTTACTCTACCCTCCCTTGTAAAACTGATCACCACCATGAAACCTACTACCTGCCCCCTCGACACTGTCCCCTCTGCCCTCCTAAAGGAAGTCATCACAACAGCCGGTCCCAGCATCCTCGCCATCTTCAACAGCTCTCTGGCCACTGGCACTGTACCTACCTGCTTCAAGCATGCGGTGGTCCAGCCACTCCTGAAAAAACCTAACCTTGACCCCACCTTGCCAAGCAACTACAGACCCATTTCTAAACTGCCTTTCCTCTCAAAAGCCCTTGAAAATGTAATTTTAAGTCAACTTATGCCTTACCTTCACCAAAACACTATCCTGGAAACTTTCCAATCAGGTTTCAGGGCTCACCACAGCACAGAGTCTGCCTTGTTGAAGGTACATTATGACCTACTGCTCACCGTTGACTCCGGCGACTGTGCAATCCTGCTCCTTCTTGACCTCAGTGCAGCATTTGACACTGTTGACCACACCATCCTAATTGACCGTCTCCGGTACGGGGTTGGTATTGATGGCACATCCCTGAGATGGTTCATCTCTTACCTCAAAGGTAGGAGTTTCTCGACTAACACAGGCAACTCTTTATCCTCCCCAGCTAATCTCTGCTGTGGGGTTCCACAAGGTTTCATCCTTGGCCCCATTCTCTTCTCCCTGTATGCTCCCCTTAGGCCAAGTCATTGAAAGGCACGGCATTTCCTTCCATTTCTACGCAGATGATACACAACTCTATCTCCCCCTGAAGCCCAAAAACCAATCAAATCTACTTAACCTTACCCGCTGCCTCGAGGATATAAAGTGTTGGATGGCCCAGAACTTCCTCCAACTAAATGAGAGTGAGTCTGAGGTCATCCTTCTCGGCCCCTCGGACTCAATCAAAATGATAGCAGGCCGTCTTGGAAGCCTTACCCCACTACTCAAACCTCACGTCAAAAACCTCGGCGTGATATTTGACTCAGCACTGAAATTTGACAAACAAGTCAATGCCGTGGTAAAAGCTAGCTTCTTTCAGCTTCGGATGATAGCTAAAATACAACAATTCCTCCACTTTGATGACCTCGCAAAGATCATCCATACATTTATCTCCTCCCGCCTAGATTACTGCAACTCTCTTTACACTGGCATCAGCCAATCTTCCCTATCCCGCCTGCAACTAGTCCAAAACACCGCAGCGAGACTCCTGACGGGCACCCGAAAAAGGGACCACATCAGGACCCGATCCTGGCCTCTCTCCACTGGCTCCCTGTGCGGTTCCGTATACATTTCAAGACCCTCCTCTATGTCTACAAAGCCCTCAATGGGCTTTCCCCCTCCTACATTAAAAGTCTTCTCATCCACCACTCCACCTCCAGGTCCCTCAGATCGGCTGACTTGGGGCTGCTGAATATCCCGCGGTCTTGGCATAAGCTTAGGGGCGACCGCGCCTTTGCTGTTGCAGCTCCTAGACTGTGGAACAGCATCCCCCTTCCCATCAGAACTGCCCCCTCCATCGATTCCTTTAAGTCAAGACTAAAATCTTATCTATACTCCCAAGCCTTTCCTGACGTCCACTGAGCGAGGGTTATATGTATACATGTATGTAGTTTGTTTGTCTATACTATTCTTATAACAAATGTAAAGCACTTTGGCCAACGAGAGTTGTTTTTTAAATGTGCTATATAAATAAAAGTGACTTGAATTGACTTGACTAGTAGTTTGTCATTTTGGTGTCATCAAAATTAAGGTTGACATAATTACTTAATCTTACAAGAAAGAATAAATGCATTTTTGCAAAGCACATCGTTGGAAGAATCCAGAGGCAAAACACTGACAGAACGTTATTAAGTTGTAAATTATGGCCATTATAATTGGCAACAGATTTTACTACAAATGTCTCACTACCTCCTGCAATAGACAGAATCTCCTGATATAAATGCTCACTGTATTCAGGAACTATATCCTGTCTGTTCAGCCTGTGCACTGCATATAGCCTCCGAAGAGCATTTATATTTGTAATCAGCTTTGTTTAAATTTTGAACAACAAACTTTACAATCTGAAATGTTGCAGCACAGAATGAAACAATTTAATTTATTACCTGTGTACTTTCTGATATAATTGTTCATTTTGTCTTCCTTGCTTTCCTAATCACATAGTACATTTACATTTTTCTCTTTGTCCTGATCCCATTCAAAATTACAAAATTTTGTTCCACCAAGCCAACATTACTTTCCCTCAAAGCAAAACTATTAACCTTAGACTTCAGACCATTCCCTTTAATTAAAGTGTGTGTGTGTGTGTGTGTGTGTGTGTGTATGTGTGTGTGTGTGTGTGTGTGTGCGTGCGTGCTTGCGTGCGTGTGTGTGTGCGTGTGTGTGTGTCATTTTGCCTTTGAAATGTATCTCCTCGAAAGCCAGATGCCGAAACGGGGAAATGTTTACATATTTCCGTAGAGTTTTCCTTGTGAGTTTAGAAATCCACTCATCTCTACCCTTGGTACATTATTTTCCTGACTTTTTAATTAAAATTGTTGACCAATCTGATCTTTTTTTTTAATCTGACCGCTGCCCAGCTGCTGATGTTACAATAACAGAGAAATGTTTACATCTTCTGGTAGATATTTTCCTTATGATTTCAAAAATCCAATCATCTATACAGTTGGTCAATTATTTCCCGAGTTATTTACTAAAATTTATAACCAAACTGATATTTTTTTAAATATTAAGGTTGCCCAGCTGCTGACCTCACAATGCCTTTGCACCTGGCCCAACTGCCTCCTGGCCCTGCCCGGCCCTGCCACCACACCTACCTCCTGCCCCCTCAGCCTGCCAGGTTGTTGATTCCATTGTTTTTCATTGAATTTAATTTAATTATTTCTCACTTAACATCACTAATTCTTAACACTAACTTTTAATTTCAAAGACAGTTTAAAAAAAAAATTTGCTGTCTTCATTGACAGCTTAGATCGGACCCACTGTGTGAGTGTGAGTGTGTGTGTAACGCGGCATGCTCCTCCCCTGAATTCCATAGAGCTGCCGACTGCATTTCGCTCTCTCTGTCTCTCCCCCTCTCTCTCTCTCCCCATCTCTCTCCCTCTCCCCATCTCTCTCCCCTCTCTCTCTCCCCCTCTCTCTCTCTCTCTCTCTCTCTCTCCCCCCTCCCTCTCCCCACCCCACCTGCCCTCCCCACCCTCCCTCCCCCTCTCTCCTAAACCCCCTTCCCCTCTCCCCTCCACCCCTCCCCCCTTCCCTCCCCACCATCCCCCTCCCTTCCCCCCACCTCTCCCCTCCCCTCTCCCCCTCCCCTCCCCCCCTTTCCTTCCTTCCCTTCCCCCTCTCAGCCCCCCTCTCTCCACCTCTCTCTCCTCCCCTCTCTCCTCCTCCTCTCTATTGGAAGATTGGAACCTTCACGTGGTCCCACTAAAATCAAACTGCTGCATGTCACAGTGCCATCTCATAGATGTACAATCACAATGGATCCTATTTGCATATGACATCACAATGGAATCCGGGTGGGAGATCCCTCCCCCTCCCTTCCCCCACACCCCCCTTCTCTCTCTCCCCCCCTTCTCGCTCCCCCTCCCCCTCACCTCCTCCTCTCTACCCCTCTCTCCCTCCTTTCTCTCCCCCCCCACTCTCTCTCCACCTCTCCCCTCCACCTCTTCCTCCCCCACCCCTCTCCTCTCCCCCTCTCCTCACCTCCCCCTCTCCTCTCCCCTCCCCCCACCCCTCTCACCCACCCTTCCCCCCCTCCCCCTCTATCATCCCCTTCCCCTGTCTCCCTTGACCCTCCCTGCTCTCCTCCCCTCCCCCATCCTCATCACCCTCTTTCTCCCTTCCCCCTCCCCTCTCCCTCCCCACTGTCTCCCCATCCCCAATCTCTCCCCATCTCCTCCTCCCCACTCTCTCCCCATCTATCTCTCCCCTCCTCCCCCCTCACCCACCCATCCTCTTCTCCTCCCCCCCCCCCCACCCCCCTCTCCCTCTGTCTCTTGCCCTTCTGTCTCTGCCCCTCTCTCTCTGTCTCTCCCCATACTCTATCTGCCCTCACTCTCTACCCCCCCCCCCTCTAGATGCACATGCGAGTTGGGGGCTATGCGTCAGTGGATAGGGCGGTTATGGGGTAAAAATTAATAATGTTAATATAATATCAATGGGGGTAGTTAGCGTGTGTGCGGGGTGGTAGTTAGTGTGTGTGGTGCCACATGCCACCACCCCACCCCCCCCCCCCCCCCGCAACCGCACGTTGGGGGAGCAGGGTCTGCACTTGGTGTATTTAGTAGCATTTAAAAATCAAAGCACTTAAATTTCTAAACTTTCTTACATAGTTCTTTATTGGCTTTCAAAATCATACTGAAGATATCAGCTTCATTCGTTTCACTTTGCAACTTGTTCAAGTCATCTGAAATTGAAAAGTTAAAACATAATTTAACCATCATTTATGTCTCAAATTTCACAATATTTGCATATATACAGTGGTGTGGCGGTGCCTATCGGCAGTGGCTCGACTAGTCCGTCTGTCTTCTAAATTTATTTTGTCTTGTTAAATGTATGTCTTCAGTCTAGTTTTTCTTTAGCTGTATATTTGTGGGGGGTGAGGGGGGGAAACTGTTAGTCTCTTCCCCGTTCGGGGACCCGACTTTTTCCCTTTCCGGTCTCCAGTGTCGTGGGCCTAACTTTGTAATGTAAGACTGTAGAAAATGCAATTTCGTTCAAACCAAGCTGTTTAAATGACAATAAAAGGCATTCTATATAATAAACATTCCTATTATTTAATTTTAGTTTTTTTTAGTATTGGAGATACAGCATGGAATCAGGCCTTTTGGCCCACATAGTCCACACCGGCCATTGATCACCCGTTTGCAGTAGTTCTATGTTATCCCACTTTTCTCATCAACACCCTACACAACAGGGGCAATTTTAGAGTCCAATTAACCTACAAACCCACATGTCTTTGGGACGTGGGAGGAAACCAGAGCACCCGGAGGAAACCCATGCGGTCACGGGAAGAACCTATAAACTCCATACAGACAGCCCTCATTACAATCATACCCGGGTCTCTGGCACCATAAGGCAGCAGCTCTACATGATGCACCACTGCGTCGCCTTTTTTCTAAAGCCTCAAGATCCTAACCTTTAACAGCTAAACCAGTGTAGGCAAAAGAGGCCAGGATAACACAAATCCAAAGATAGACACAAAATGCTCATAGACGGCACAAAATGCAGGACATGCAGCATCTCTGGAAAGATGGAACACTATTCCAAGCAGTTATATTATATTTAAAGATCTGCAAATCATGCACCACTGACAGAGTGTATTTCCATCCATTTGCACACCCACCTACCCGCCACATGCCTTATTAAACCACAATGCCTCAATTGGTAAAAGCACTGTGATAAAAGAAAACTGAGTCACTAAGGCAGATTCACATTTAATGGCTCATTCATACCGAGTTAATTTACCAAACTGAAACATACGAGGTCTTCAGGGCAAAGGGAAAGTACCAGGCAAGGGTTTCCCTCCTAATTACTATTGAACCCATCATAATCATAGCCGACTATTTGGCCGGAATACCAGAGAATTGCTACAGTACACAGTGATATTGAGCAGAACACTAATCATCACTGTAAGCACAAGAATTTGAGGAAATCATGCTTGTTTCTCATCAACCTGCAAATGCTTTTTTTTCTGTTGGGTAGAGTATGTATGAAGATATTTTACTATGATTCTGCTGAAAATATTCTATTCATGCTCTCCCTGTGGAAGTGCTTACCCTATTTGGCCCCAACTCATTATACGTTTTGTTACCAACCTCCTATTTTTTAATGATAAATGTGATGTAGAATATTAATGTATTATTTCATCCACATCCATAAAGGAATTGACAAATATACCACTTCTTAATTTTCCTTACTGCAATTCCTGATTTAGCTTGATTTTAATTTTAGTTTTCATAAGTAGCCAACTGATTCACTGAACAACAATATTTTATGCATACACATACTAAAAAGTCATTTTCAGCAATACCTACATTACATTTCCTTACAAGGCCAGTGAATGTAGGGGCAAGGACTCCTTACAATCATAATTCACATTTCTTTTGTCCAGACTCTGCAAACAGGACTGAATATTTAAAGAATTAAGACTGGCAAGCTAGAAAATTATTTACTGTGTGAGAGTTGAGTTCACTTTCAGTAAGCTATCTGATCACCCTGATATGGATTCTATATCCAAATATTTTTTGTATCATTCTCTTTGTACATGGTGTTGAAGAATGTACTAAGCAAGAAGGTCCCCTGCTTGACAGCTGCCAATAGCTGAAATGTCAGGTAGTATGGGATGATAATAAGTTTCAGATTAACGAGTGGTTCTGCAGAATACAACCTGTCCTTTGAACTGATCTGGACAAGAGGCACTGCTGGACCTTTCCTGCAAATTTGACTCTTACCTATTCTCCAGTAATAAACTAGCAAATACCAGATTCAGTTCCTCCATATGCAGCTCAGGAGAGTGCTGCCTCACAGTACCAGTGACCCCGGTTTGATCCTAACCTTGGGACCTGTCTGTGTGGAGTTTGCATGTTCTCCCTGTGACTACTTGGGTTTCCTCCAGATGTTCTGGTCTCCTCCCACATCTCAAAGACATGCAGAGTATAAGTTAATTGGCCTTTGTACGTTGCCCTGAGTATGTAAGGAGTGAATGTGGGATAACATAGAACCAGTGTTAATGGGTAATTTATGGTCAGTGTGAACTCAGTGGGCCGAAGAGCCTATTTCCATGCTGGATTTCTACACTAAACTAAATATATGTATGTGAAATCCATATTTTCCCAAGTAAAGCATTATTTACTTGAAATTGAATTACTCAATTTGTTAGGCACTAAATACAATTAAAAAAAAAAAGATTTGCCCATAATGTCTGTGCCGAACATGACGCCAAGTTAAACTGATCGCATCTGCCTACACATGATCCATAACCCTCTAATACTTGCACTTCCATGTACCTATCTAAAAGCCTCTTACATGTCACTATTGTATTGCCTCCAAAACGACGCCTTCCAGGCACCTACCACTCTCTGCATAAAAAAACTTGCCCCTCACATCTCCATATAACCATATAACAATTACAGTATGGAGACAGGCCATCTCAGCCCTTCTAGTCTGTGCCGAACACTTACTCTCACCTAGTCCCATCTACCTGCACTCAGACCATTCCTTTCCCGTCCATATACCTATCCAATTTCCAGCTCGGCCTGTGGACTTCGAGAGTCGCGGTCTCCGGTAGGAAGTGGCTGATTCTGAAACTCCAAGCTGCTGTGAGTCTTTTCCGTTACGATGCCGGAGCTCCGATCATCCCGGCGAGAGGGCCTGAAACACCGGGCCGCCCGTAGCGGCGACTGCGGAGGGCTCAAAGGCCCCGACCACAGGTGAACAAAGAGGAAGATGACTGAATTTTATTGCCTTCCCTCACAGTGGGGAAACTCTGATTCTGCTGTGTGGGGATGTTCATGTTAAATTCTATCGTGTATTGGGTTCTTTTTATTCGTATGGCTGTATGGTAATTTAAATCTCACTGTACCAATTGGTGCATGTGATAATAAATGTAACTTGAACTTGAACTTGACAGGTTGGGAGAGTGGGAAAAGAAGTGGCAGATGGAATACAGCATAGCAAAATGTGCCATCACGCAATTTGGTAGTAGGATTAAAAGCGTAGACTATTTTCTAAATGAGGATTCAGAGATTGGAGGTGTAAAGGGACTTGGAAGTGCTGGTGCAGAATTCCCAAAAAGTTAATTTGAAAGTTGAATGTATTAACAAAGGCAAATGCAATGTTATTTCAAGAGGACTAGAATATAAAAACAGGGATGTAATGATTTTTTAAGGCACTGGTCAAACTGCACTTGGGAGTATTGTGAGAAGCTTTAAGCCCCATACTTGACCTCATTGGAATTTACCGAATACTGAATGGCCTTGATAGCGTAGATGCGGAGAGGATGTTTGCACTAGTGGGAGAGTCTAAGACCAGATGGCATAGCCTCAGAATAAAAAGACATACTTTTAGAAAGATGCGGAGGAATTTCTTTAGTCAGAGGGAGGTGAATTTGTGGAATTCATTGCCACAAATGGCTGTGGAGGCCAAGTCATTCGGTATTCTTAAGGCAGAGATTGACAGAGTCATGATTAGTAAGGGTATCAAGGGTTATAGAGTAAAGGCAGTAGAATGTGGTTAAGAGGGATAGATAGATCTGCCATGATTGAATGGCAGAGTAGACTCAATGGGCCGAATGACCTAATTCTGCTCCTATGGCATACGAACAAAGCCATCAATTCTATCATCCAAGGTAGACAATGTAGATGATATATGCATGTGACCCTTAATATAGTTACCTCATCACTACTAACCACTCACCATATCACAAGTATAATTACAACCTCCCCACCCACTTATCGCTCCCTAGTTTCCGTGACAGACCACGTACAGCTAGTGCTCTCTGTAATGCCACAGTATGAATAAAAGAAGTAAAGTCAGTGTGTTGATAACACTTCTTTACATGGTGTCAAACCTCTTACCCTTGCGCCTCATGTTTATCGGTTGTTTCTTTAATTTTGCCCAAGTTTTCTGTTACCCCCTCTTTTTTCCTCGTTATGGCCACTTCTTGCCGCAAACCCGATGTGCTCGTTTTCGATGCAGACATTGCCCATCGATGGGATGTCTTTAGACGTGACTTCGATCACTATGTCACAATCGCTCATCCTGCCGCTACTCCTGCCGTCCAAGCTTCTCTACTCCTTAACCTGGCTGGTCCCGATGCCCTGGCTCGGTCAGACTTATTCGTCTACGCTGCGGGTGAATCTGTTCGGGACCCGGTATGTTTATTGGCTAAGTTTACCGCGATTTGCGACATTCCGAATAATTGCATTTTAGAACGTTTCAAACTGTTCGGGCGGCGTCAGCACCCTGGTGAATCTGCTGCGAACTATGTTGCTGCGCTGCGACACCTGGCCAGACGGTGCCGCCTTGAGACGCTGACCCCCGAGGAGCTGACCAGGGACCTTCTGGTTTACGGTCTCCGCGATGAAAAGCTAAGGGCTGAACTTTTGCGCAAGCCCGACCTGTCTTTTAACGAGGCTATGCATGCCTGCCGTTTAGCCGAAGCCGTCACTTTGGCAGTGTCTCCGGCTGATCAGGACATTAAATTTGCCAGCGTTACCCGCCCTTGGCAGAACCCTACCACGCCACGACCCCCGAGGTCCGGCACTGCTCCCGGGGGACGTACCCAGCTAAGGTGCCCCAATTGTAACTTTGCCACTCATCAGTACAATGTATGCCCTGCTTTGGGCAAAACGTGCAATTACTGCAAGAAACTAAACCATTTTTCTGCTGCCTGCCGTTCCCGTGGGAAGCCTCCTGCTGCTCCAAGGCGTATGTTAAACAACTTGGAGCAAACTGATAGCGAGATCGGTTCCCAGTACCATCTCAACGAACTCCCTGTATCTGAATCTGGGTCCTCTCAGGGGGAGACCAGCATTTTTTCTGTGTTGGATGCACCTGCAGTGATAACAGACCCTTCAGTTCGTGTAACTGTGAACAACTCGACCTTCACCGTTAAGTTAGATACCGGAGCTGTTGCGAATGTTATGTCAACAATCCTCTTCAATAAGATTAGGTCTAATGAGCAAGTTACTTCTGATCGCTCCACTTTGCACGCATACGGGGGAGGGGTTCTTGTTCCTGTGGGAAAGGCAACTGTGACGAGCATTCCTCCAACCTGACAACTTTCAGCACCCCCTTCGGCAGATTTAAGTTCCTCCGAATGCCATTCGGAATCAACTCTGCCAGCGAGGTGTTCCAACGGACAATGGAGCAACTGTTTGCCGGCCTACCGTGTGCCATCATCGTTGACGACATCCTGGTCTACGGTAAGGATGTCGCTGAGCACGATTTCAACCTCCGCCAAGTCCTAGACCGGGCCCGGAAGATCAACTTGAAACTCAACCCCAAGAAGTGCCGATTCCGCGTCCCCGAGGTCACATATGTTGGACATGTATTCACAGCCTCGGGGCTGAACCCCGACCCACAGAAAACGGCTGCCATCTCCGAGATGTCATCACCGACTGATGTGCCCAGCCTGCAACGTTTCCTGGGCATGGTAAACTACCTGGGGAAGTTCATCCCCGACCTCAGCGAGCTGAGTGCACCCCTGAGGGATTTGATAAAGAAGGACACGGCCTAGGCTTGGTTCCCTCAACACCAAAAAGCTTTCGACATCCTTAAGTCCAAGCTGATCAGTACCCCCACACTTAAATTTTTTGACCTGCAACGTCCCATTATTATCACCTGCGACGCCTCTTAGTTCGGGCTCAGTGCCGCTTGTCTACAGCTCCATGACGGCCTGCAACTGCCAGTCTCCTACGCGTCCCGTACCATGACCCCTGCCGAACAGCACTACGCAGATCGAGAAGGAGCTACTGGCCGTGGTGTTTGCCTGCTCCAAATTCAAGGACTATATACTATGCAACACTTTCACCATTGAAACAGATCACCAGCCGCTTGTCACCATCCTCAACAAGTCGATCCACGTTGCCTCATCCCGACTGCAGCGCATGATGCTGCAGCTCCAGCGTTTCACTTTCAACGTCGTTTTCCGAAAAGGCAAAGACATGTTCGTGGCCGACACGCTATCCCGCGCCCCGCTAACATCCACCGATCGCCACCCCTATGAAATGTCTGACCTGATGGTGCTCAATGTCAATATTGTCCCTTCACAGCAGATGAAGTCCCTGGTCAAGCACACTGCCGATGATCCTGCCCTGCAACAGCTTGCTGCCATCATCCAGCAGGGCTGGCCCGACCGTCGTTCCGCTCTGCCGGCTGGCGCCGTGCCCTACTTCCTGGTCCGTGATGAGCTCGTACTCCACGACGGCGTGGTCGTGAAAGGACACAAGGTGGTAGTGCCTGCTGCTCTGCACGACCACTATTTTCAGGCCGCTCATAACGGTCATCCTGGGGCCGAAGCCACCTTGTCTCACGCCCAGAGCCAGTTCTACTGGCCTGGTATGGCTCAATACATCCGGGAGAGGGTCTCCTTGTGTTCCACCTGCAACAGCCGCGCCCCCCACCAGCAACGACAGCCGCTTCTGCAGCAGCCTGCACCCGAACTGCCCTGGATGGCGGTTGCCACTGACATTTTCGAGTGGCGAGGCAAACACTTCCTGGTACTTGTCGACTCCTAGTCCAACTGGTTCGAGGTAGACCAGCTGCATTCCCTCACCTCTTCGGCTGTTGTCGATAAGCTGCGCCGCCATTTCTCTACCTTTGGCACCCCGGCCAGCCTGCAGTCGGACAACGGCAGCCAATTCACGAGCTCCGAGTTTAGGGCTTTCGCAACCAGCTGGAACTTCCGCCACTTCACCAGCAGCCCTGAGTACCCGCAAAGCAACGGTCTGGCCGAGCGCGCCGTTCGCAGTGCAAAGAACTTACTGGAACAATGTCGTTTGTCCAACTCTGACTTATTTCTAGCCCTCCTCAACCTTCGCAACATATCCCGTGACCCTGCCGTGGGCTCCCCTGCTCAGCGGCTCATGTCTCGCACTACCAGACCTCCGATCCCGGTGGCCCAGCGCTTACTCATCCCCTCTGTCCTCAAGCCTGCTGCTGTTCAGGAGCGCATTGCCTTTAAGCGCGATGTTCAGAAACGTTCCCATGACAAGTCCTGCCGCCCCCTGCCGCGCCTTTTCCCCGGTCAGGTTGTCCGTATGCAGACCCCCACCGGTCACTCCCGCCTCGCTACCGTAGTCGCCTCTGCTGGGTTGCCTCGGTCCTATCTCGTCGACCATGCAGGAACCGTCTACCGTCGGTCCCGCCAACATCTGCGGCTCGTCAACGAGCCGCGACCACCACCCGCAGATCCTTTTGCTCCCCCGCTGCAATTTCAGCCTCCAGGCGATGCTCGGCCCATCGCTCCTCGCATGCCACGGTCTCTACCCTCCCAGCTCTATCCATCCAATCCTCCTCCGGTTCACCCTCCCTCGCCTGCCCGCGCGCAGTCCACTGCGAGCCCCGCATCCCCTCATGCCCTCGTCTTCTCCGTCCCCTCCCGGCTCCCCTGTTCCAGTTCGGCCGTCTGCATCTGTTGCCGTACTGCCTCCACTTGTTCCTGCAGGGAGGGGAGATGGCGAGATGCGAACCCGGTCGGGACGTGTTGTCAAGTCGCCTGTCCGCTATGGCGATTTTGCTTAACCATTTCTAGCGCATGAGACGTGGTCGCCCTGTCACTACTTTGTTTGTCTTTCATTTCCAAGGGGAAGGATGTAGATGATATATGCATGTTACCCTTAATATAGTTACCTCATCACTACTAACCACTCCCCATATCACAAATATAAGTACAACCTCCCCACCCACTTATCGCTCCCTAGTTTCCGTGACAGACCACGTACAGCTAGTGCTCTCTGTAATGCCACAGTATGAATAAAAGAAGTAAAGTCACAGTGTGTTGATAACACTTCTTTACAGACAATGCTGGAGAAACTCAGCGGGTGAGGCAGCATCTATCGAGTGAAGGAGTAGGTGACCTTTTGGGTTGAGACCCTCCTTCGGATTGATGTGGGGGTGGATGGGAAGAAGAAAGTAAGAGGTAGAGACAGTAGGCTGTGGTAAAGCTGGGAAGGGGAGGGGAAGGAGGGAGAAAGCAAGGACTACCTGAAATTGGAGACGTCAATGTTCAAATCGCTGGGGTGTAAACTACCCAAGCGAAATATAAGGTGCTGCACCTCCAATTTGCCGTGGGACTCATTCTGGCCATGGAGGAGGCCCAGGATAAAAGTGTCGGATTTGGAAATGGAGGGGGAGTTGAAGTGCTGAGCCACCGGGAGATCAGGTTGGTTAATGCGAACTGAATAGAGGTGTTGGACGAAGCGATCGCCAAGCCTGCATTTGGTCTCACCGATGTAGAGCAGTTGACACCTAGAACAGCAGATGCAATAGATGAGGTTGGAGGAGGTGCAGGTGAACCTCTGCCTCACCTGGATAGACTGCTTGGGTACTTGGATGGAGTCGAGGGGGGGAGGTAAAGCGACAAGTGTAGCATTTCCTGCAGTTGCAAGGGAAAATATCGGGGTGGTTTGGGTGGGAAGGGACGAATTGACCAAGGAGTTACGGGGAGCGGTCTGCGGAAAGCCGAAATGGGAGGAGATGGGAAGATGTGGACAGTGATGGGATCCCCTTGGAGGTGGCGAAAATGTCAGAGGATTATCTGTTGTATGTGACGGCTGGTAGGGTGGAAGGTGAGGACAAGGGGGACTCTGTCTTTGTTACGAGTGGGGGGGGATGGGGAGTGAGAGCGGAGCTATGGGATATAGAGGAGACCCTGGTGAGAGCCTCATCTATAGTCGAAGAGGGGAACCCCCATTCTCTAAATAATGAGGACATCTCCGATGCCCTGGTTTGGAACACCTCATCCTGGGTGCGGATGCGGCGTAGATGGAGGAATTGGGAGTAGGGGATAGAGTCCTTACAGGAAGCAGGGTGGGAAGTGTAGTCCAGATAACCATGGGAGTCAGTGGGTTTGTAGTAGATGTCAGTCAGTAGTCTGTTATATCATCTATCATCCAGATCATTAACATATAATGTGAAAAGTAGCGGACCCAACACTCACCCCTATCGAACACCACTAGTTACCAGCCACCGATCAGAAAAAGTCTCCCTCACTCCCACTCTTTGCTGTTTGCCAGTAAACCAATCTTCTATTCATGCTAGCACCTTGCCTCTAGTACTAAGGGCTCCTATCTTGTTTGAGCAGCCTCATGTGCCACACCTTCTGCAAATCCAAGTAAACAACATCCATTTACATTTATTTCCTGATTGTTACTTTCTCAAAGAATTCCAATAGATCTGTCAGGCAAGATGTCCCCTTAACAAAACATTGTTGACTTCAGCCTATTTTATCATATGCTTCGAAGTATCCCAAAATCTTATCAATAGTGGACTCTAAAATCTTATCAATCACAGAAGTCAGGCTAACCATCCTATAGATTCCCGTCTTTTGCTTTGCTCCCTTCTTGAACAGTGGAATAACATTTGCAATTTTCCAGTTCTCTGCGAGCTCTTCTGACTCTCGTGATTCTTGCAAGGTGACTATTAATGCCTCCACAATCTCTGCAGCTACCTTTCAGAACCCTGGGGTGTAGTCCACCTGGTCCAGGTGACGTATCCACCTTCAGACCTTTCAGCTTCTCAAGCACCTTCACCTTAGTAATACCAACTCCACTAACCTCTGCCCCCTCTCTTGAATTTCAGGCACATTGCTGGTGTCTTCCACTATGAAGACTAATGCACAAAACATATTCAATTAATCTGCCATTTCTTTATTCCCCATTACTACTTCTCCAGTGTCATTTTACAGCAGTCCAATGTCCAATTTTGCCTCCCTTTTTTTCTTTATATATTTGAAGAAACTTTTGCTATCTGTTTTTATATTATTTGCTAACTTACCCTCATATTTCATCTTTTCTCCTTTTAAGTTAGCTTCTGTTGGTTTTTAAAAGCTTGCCAATCTTCTAGCTTTCCGCTAATCTTTACAATATTATATGCCGTCTCTTTTAGGTTTAGGCTGTCCTTGACTTTCTTTGTCAGCCAAGGTCGCCTCATTCTCCCCTTAGAATTGTTCTTCACTTTGAGTTGAAAAGATCCTTTGCCTCTCTCCCATTTTAAATCAATTTCCTGGATTGATTGATCAGACTTTGTCTTTAAACTGAAGTTGTGGCTGAGTGGTCTCAATGGCGATTGAAGACACATATGTTGTGACGGGAACAGAGCAGGGATGTGAGAATGGTGTTTATTTGAATAATGCAAAATATTTCTTGTTATTAATTATGTAATAAACCAATTTTCTTCATCACAATGGTTGGTTAGAATCATATTATTATTCAGCAGTGTTGTTAATAGTGTCATTGTGGTACTCAAATGAATCCCTTGAGAGAAACCTGTGGTTTTGGTTGCTATCATTGATCAAGGTACAGAAAGTTGCAGGTGCCCATAGTCTCTTGTTTCATATTCTGTTCAATCTGCCACATACTTGGTCCCTTAATTAACCTACTAAACATCTTTGCAGTTTCTGAACTGGTTTTATCTACTTGGTATTGACGGTAAATCTGGATACATTGCATTTGATGCCATCATGGAGCACATTGATATAAACTTGTAGCAGCCATCGACAAATACCCTCCCAACCCATTTATCTCCATAGTTACAATTTCAAAAACAGTTAATATTTCTATCATTCACCAGGTAGACACAACATGCTAGTGTAACTCAGACCTGAAGAAGGGTTTCGACCCGAAAAGTTGCCTATTTCCTTAGCTCCATCGATGCTGCCTCACCCGCTAATTAATTGTACCAGTTATGAATTACCTTCTCTTTTAAATTATTATAATATTTTATTAGATCTGCTTTAAAATTTGATAATGCATATGCAAGACTTTACATAAAACACAAACCTTCACTTGTTGAATTCACATAGTTCACCTGCACGAAAAGAAATCTGAGTTACATGAAACGCAAATAAATTAGGTATAAACAAATAATGTTATATCTCATCATCTCTTACCAATGTTGTTATGATGCACCTGAGGAATAAGATAAACAGAGCTACATTACTGAAGTCCATTTTCTCCTCTCACCGCTGAGGCAGATTGAGCCAGACCTGAACACACTAAGGGGAAAAACATCAAATAACCATGTGTAATTTTACCTGAAAATTATACTGCCTGAAAACATGTAACAACTTAATTGAACTTAAGTTGCAGTAGAGAAGTTGTCTCTTGGATGATACTGACACTATAAACTGCTATACCTCTATCACAAAGGGCAGAGTGACCTAAACCTTCCATTTTATTGCAATTTGAGAGGGAAATTATCAAATCAGTTACCAGAGATACAACATCTTCAGAAAAATTATCACTAATTCAATTTTTTTGTTGCAGAACTATTAACAAATTATATTAATTACCAAAAGCAAAATATTAACACCGTAGCACCTGCTTTGAGGCCATGACAACCAGGACTGAGAAGGAACAGTGTAGCACCTGACTTTCAAATTAGGAATGAAGAAGATGATACCAACCATATTGGAAATTTAGAGAAATGACAGATGTGTAAGGGATGCTTTTTGGGATGTCAAATGCAACAGAAAATTATGCAGTAAATGGCAGAACGTTTAGGAGCATTGATTTGCAGAGGTCTGCAAGTCCATAAGGTCACTGGGAGAATGTGAAAAACTCCACACAGACCTAATGTGCTTTGTGGAAAGTGTCATGGGGTTGGACAGGCTAGATGCAGGAAGATTATTCCCAATGTTGGGGAAGTCTAGAACAAGGGGTCACAGTTTAAGGATAAGCGGGAAGTCTTTTAGGACCGAGATGAGAAAATCATTTTTTACACAGAGAGTGGTGAATCTGTGGAATTCTCTGCCACAGAAGGTAGTTGAGGCCAGTTCATTGGCTAGATTTAAGAGGGAGTTAGATGTGGCCTTTGTGACTAAAGGGATCAGGGGGTATGGAGAGAAGGCAGGTATGGGATATTGATTTGGATGATCAGCCATGATCATATTGAATGGCGGTGCAGGCTCAAAGGCCCGAATGGCCTACTCCTGCACCTATTTTCTATGTTTCTATGGGGTGAGGATATACTGCCGGATATACTGCTTCTGATGTGACACCAAGGATTTTGATGGCGATGGAAGACACAATATTGCATGGCAGGTTTAGGTTTATTATTGTCACATGTACCAAGATACTGTGAAAAGCTTTGTTTTGTATGCTATTCAATCAAAGTCAGATTATACAATACAGTAAACCTCTTTTTAATGGACCACTTTATAATGGATTATGGATATGGCAGACGGACCTGGCAATGCCACCCCGGCCCACACCGTCTCCCCAGCTTTGATGCCACCCCAACTCGGAGGGTACACCAGCAAGTCCTTCTTTATCCACCGCACGGTCCGGTGACACAGCTGTTGTTGTGGCTCATGTTGCAGTCCTTGGGGACAGAGCTTTCTTCGGGCCACTTCCACCAATAGGATGCGCTCAGTCACCGTGTGGCTCCCTCCCCTCTCACCTAATGTTGCTTCTTGCTGTCTTTATCTGTTCCCTGCTCCGTTGCCGCAGCTTCCTCCTCCTGTCACTTTCTCCAGTCAGCCTCTCCGCTGTTGTACCGCTGCCTCCTCCTTCATCTTCCTTCGCTGTGTCCACTCAGCCACTACCCCCCCTCCCCCCTCCACCCACCACCACCTCCTACTCCTCCTTCTCCCCAGAGTCCGGCATGCTCCACGTTGGGAGTGATGGTATGTCAGAGGGGAGCGAGCCCCAAGGTGACCGAGTGCTTCTTGTCTTTGGCAGTGACCTGAAGAAAGCGCTGCCGGTCAGGGGCTACAACGTGAGCTGCAACAACAGCCACATCAACCGATAAAGAAGGGCCCGCTAGTAAAGACCAGTGGTATCGGCAGCTGGTTTGACATAAAGTGCTGGAGTAACTCAACAGACTGAATCAGTCTGAAGAAGGGTCCTGACATTAAACATCACCTATTCATGTTCTCCAGTGATGCTGCCTGACACGCTGAGTTACTCTAGCACTTTGTGTCTCTTTTGTCTTTTAACTATCAACTGCATTTATTTTTTTCAACTACATACAATAATACCTTACACAGTTGTACAGACAATCGGCTATAACGGACACCATTCGCCCCCTATGATCTGTTATAACGAGGGTTTACTGTATATAAATACTATTAAGCCAAACCCAAGTACAATATAGAGAGAGTGATAATGAAGATACATAGTACAGAAGACACTGACCTGCAGGGACAAGCCTGAGACCGCCAGCACTCCCTCACCCGCCCACAGACGATGAGGGATTGTACCACCACATGGAGTACAAAGAGTGAGCCACTGGGACAAACCCAGGCTGACTGGTTCCCCTCTTTGATGCCAAGACTGAGCCTCCAGGACTAGACCAAGACTGCCAGAATCTCCTCCCAAGGCAAGATTGAACAGCTGGGACTTGCCCAAGACTACTGGTACCATCTATGAGGTCAAGACTGAGCAGCCGGGACATGCCCGAAACCACAGAATCTCCTCACGAGGAAAGAATGAGCAGCTGGGACAAGTCCAAGACAGCTAGCAGCACCTCTGAGGCCAACACTGAGCAACAAGGATAAGCCCAAGATTGCCAATGCCTCCTCACATGCCCACAGAAAACGAGGGACCTCTTGTCACTATCATCCTTCGCTATAAATAAATAACGTGAGTTCATATAGTCATGGTCAACCCGGCATCTTTTTCCAATGTCTTTCTTCACTGTAAGAAAAATACTAATTGAGGACCTAGTCCATCTTCTGTGGCTCCAAGTAAAATTGACCACTTTGATTCCTGAGGGGTCCCACTCTCTCTGGTTACCCTTTTTCACTTTATGTAATAATAAGATCTATTGGGAATATATCTTCCTACAGTTTAGAACTGTTATTATGCACTGTCATCCACAATACCAACTTTGGTATCATCAAACATGTGGCCCCTTCAAGAGAGTCTTTTTGAGCCCTGTTGAATACCTCCCATCACAACAACTATTGCTGACCTTTGTTTTCTGCCGAGCCAATTTTTATTATAACATGTCATTTCAATTTTGATCCCTTGGGATTTTACATTCCTAACTGTACTCCGTGTCAGACATTAATTCCTGGCAAAGATTTACATACACTGTATCACTACCATCATTGACACTTGTTGCCTCCTCTAGGAATTTAATCAGGTTAGGCAGACACATTTCAACCTGCTGATTATTCTCAATTAACCTGTGGCCTCTACACAATCACTATCTCTGATTGATCCACATATCTTGCTCTTGACTTCTCAGACTTGGGCTCAAAGCAGCCTATACAACAGGAAAATAATGTCCTGTGCTTGGTCTCAAGCAATTAGAATTTGTGGTCCAAGGGATAGTTTGGAAGTTCAGTTGGGAGTATTTTGTGGAAACAGCTGTTATGGTATCCCTCCAGTGCCTTGACATGATTGCTGGACACAGTTCAAATCTTGAGAGAAAATAGGACAGAAATTGCTGCTGTCCAGTAGACAATTGACTTCTAAGCTTGGTTTGAGGTCTTGATCTTCTAGAGGTCTCCCTGGTGTCTGCTCTAGATAAAAATCATATCCAGTATCCTCCAGCACTATCTCCTAGAGGTTTGAGAAATGCTTCACACCATGCATTTTGTTTAAAACAGTGGATATGATCTTCATGCTACAATCCAAAGTAGAATGCAAAGAGCAGCACTAACCCCACTAAGCACAGCCTTTTTCAACCTCACTAAAAGGTTGAAAAGTCTCTGTTTTACTTGAGGTTGGCATGTAAGCCATGAAAAGAGAGACAGAGAGAGGGAGAGAGAGAGGGAGAGAGAGAGGGAGAGAGAGAGGGAGAGAGAGAGGGAGAGAGAGAGGGAGAGAGAGAGGGAGAGAGAGAGGGAGAGAGAGAGGGAGAGAGAGAGAGGGAGAGAGAGAGGGGTAGCAACAACCAGCAAGAATGGGAAACAAGGAGATTACAAACATTCAGGGTTATGCCTGATTTGGCATGTATATTGCTGGTTTGGCTGTGGCTCAGCTGAAAGCCTTGTCTCAAAAATATGTGAGCAATGGGTTCATGTCCCTGCACCGTGAACATCCAAATCTTGGTTAACATTTCAGTGCAGTATGGAGGAGTACAGTATTGTTGGAAGTGAGCTTTTTCAAATGGGATAGAATACAGAATAATATAGCACAGGAAAAGGCCCTTAGGCCAGTGTCTGAGTTGATCATGATGGAGTTGTTAAACCAAATCCCATTTCAGATATAAATGTCCTTTCAGATATAAAATAAACCATTGCACAATTTCAAACAGCAGAAGAGTTACTCCTAATGTAATACCTAATCAAGATAATGAAAACATTATGACAGTACCAAATTACTGTTTGTGATATCTTAATCTGCAAACTTCTACTTTTCCTGCATTCAAACTTTGACAGGTTCAATCATCTGAAAAAATCTACATCATCTTTAAAGGCACTATGCAAAATACATACGACTTAGAAGTTGTCGGCCAAGCAGTCCCTCAACCTTTCTGTATTTTATAAGATCATGGCTTATCTAATTATAACCTCAACTTTGGGTTCCTATTTAATGGGCCTTGGGCTGCAGTTCCTAAAGGAAAGTTTGTCTTTCAAAGCATTAAAAAAGGTTTAAAATTGAAATGTTTTTGCCAAGGTAGGGAACAGCTGTGGAACTTGAGCTCATCCACATCCATGAGTTAAAATCATTAAAAGTTGGCAAAGGTCTTTTCATTGTATTTCTGCTTGCTGATTATTCATGAAGCTTCTACCTAGCCAATGAGGTGTGTTCTACAGCTGCAAATAGACTTGGAACTAAGGCCAGGATATAAATACCAGAGAAAGGCAATTTGTTCTGAATTGCTTTGAATTCATTTTAGTGAAATTGTAAGGTTAGTGGGTAAGGTAAGGTAAGCTGTGAGCCAAGTACAGCAGCTCGAATGTGGACAGACATGGAGGAGAGGGGCACAATGACTGGATCCACGGATGGGTGGAAGGACGCTGAAGGACAGACCTGGGCCCAGAACTCGGGAGGTGCGGGTGATGTGGCTGGATCCAGAGCTGGGGTGGAAGGGGCAATGGTGGGCAGGCCTGGATTGGGGAGAAATGAGGGCTTGGTCCAGAGCGAGGTTGGGAGTGGAACCCAAAACCGAAGGGAGGGGGAGGTAGGTTGTGGGATTAGGGCTGTAGTGGTAGGGTAATTGTAAGCAGGGGAATGGGGTGGTGGGGGATGTGTGTTGGAGTGGACAATAGGTGCAGGAGTAGGCCATTCGGCCCTTCGAGCCAGAGTGATCATGGCTAATCATCCACAATCAGTAAACCGTTCCTGCCTTCTCCCCATATCCCTTAACTCCGCTATCTTTAAGAGCTCTATCTTTCTCTCTTGAAAGCATCCAGAGAATTGGCCTCCACTGCCTTCTGAGGTAGAGAATTCCACAGGTAGGACAATTGTGAGCAGAAGAGGGGGGGGGGGGGGTAGGTTGGGGGATGAGGGGTGGGCCAAGAGCAGTGGTAGTAGGGCGATAGTCAGTAGACCAGGAATCAGAACATGAAGGAGACGGTCATTAGGGCTGGATCAAGAGCTAGATGGAAGGACGATGGTGGACGAGCTCAAATTTTCAATGGACATTTTTGAAGCAGTGATAGATTCTTGATTTGTATGGGTATCAGTGATTATGAAGAGGAGGCAGGGGAATGGGGTTAGGAGGGAGATAGATCAGCCATGATTGAATGGTGGTGTAGACTTGATGGGCCGAATGGCCTAATTCTGCTCCTATCACTTATGACCTTATATTCAGGAGAGAAGGGGTGAGCAGTCTCTGGGGCAGAAGTGGGTGGGGGAGACCCCCGTCCTAGGAAGTGAACCCCGCCATCTGCAGCAGCCGTCCACACACGGGCCGCGGGTGAACAGCTGGCTCGCATCCCGACCACCCTGGAGGGCAGAGAAGCTCTACCTGAACAAGCCGACGCCGCGGCCTGCGCCGCCGAGCCGAGCTGAGGGGAAGTTGCCCGGGACCCGCGTCCGCGCGACACCTGGTGCCTCGTCTCGTGCAGGCTCGCGGCGCGCGTTCCCAGCCCGTCCGGCCGCGCGCGCAGCATCACCGAGAGCAAAGATCACAGAGCAGTTCCGCTCTATGATCTTTGACCGAGAGCGACCCAGCGGGGACGCGCCACAGACCTTGTTGTGCCAGCCACACGAGCAACGTGACCTCCTTCCTGCATCACTTACTTCCCCCATCCTTCTCCAGTACTGAATAACAGGCGTGGGGGTTGGCACATGTTGTGGCTTCCAAGGACATTTTGATATAATTTTCTCATTCAAGATATTCGAAACAGTATATGGCTGTCTTAACATTCATTCAAGGCGTTGTCTGCATATTCATAGCATCATTAAGAGTTGGTACGTTCTACGTACGAAGCACCAACGCCACTCTCCTGACCTCTTTGAACAATATACTTTGAAATGTTTAGGGGACGGTTGCACAATTTCTCGAACGCTCATTGTAAAGTGGTGGCAAAACAATCGATTGCTGTCCTTACTCACAAAACCCTGTATTGGTTAGAGCAAGCTTCAGTGTGTACATTAGCACGTGCTCTTGCCCTATGATATGCTATGTGACAGTATTCACCTCTGGACATCTTGTACCGGAAGACCAACAAGTTTCAAGCAGTTCCAAACACTTCTTTTTTACTGAGTTGATGATCTTCCAGCAGCATATCACCATGAATCCTCCACTGCAGAACAAGGAGGAGTTTCCTCGAGTATACGGGGGTTGCACATAAGGTCATCGGGTCAAAGGGCGTGAAGCACGGAGAAGCTTAATCTGTCTGGAGGACATGGCAGCTTCCGGCATACACTGTTCACACACGAAACACGTACTTTCTTACCTGTTAAAAACTGCTGAAATGGTCAATTTTTGCGCTGTAAATAATTGTGGAGGGTGACAGAGCGCTCTGAACCAAATGCTCTAGTATCGTTGCTCTAAACCCGAGCACCAAGGTGTAAGTGGCTGAAGGAGCGCAGTCCTCGAGACAGCCCCCACTCTCCCCCCGGGGTCAACGTTGTCCGGCCACGGCCACCCACCCCCTGTGCGGCCACACTGTCACTGCCACTGTCACGGGGCCGGGTGGAGCGAGGCCGCGGCTCCTGGCAGCGGACACATGGGGATTAAAACCTGGCAACTGCAGCAGAGTTGGGGACAGTCTGGTCCCTCCACCCACCCAGAGTCACTGGTCCCCCCCACCCCACCCCACCGACCAACCCCCTACTGACCACCCGGCAACGTCCGCGTCATCAGCAGCAGAGTTGGGGACAGTCTGGTACCTCTGCCCACGCAGAGCCTCGAGTTTAGGTTTAATGCACAAGAGCATACAGCCACTCAGAGTATGTGCTACATCTGGTGTTTCTGAGCCACAAAACATTGCCAAGTACACATGGCTGGCATACATTAAAGTGAGTATGCAAGTTTTGTAATGATGAGAGCAAGTGTCTCCATCCTTTGCAGTCCAATCAATGTAGGCTCCCATGACCCAACCCTGGAACTTAATCAAAGTATGGCCTCCTCTGTTCCATGTTCTGTCCTTGCACAATAGTTAGTGGAATGAAATGCAAAGAGAATAGAACCTCAAGGAAGCACGGAAACAAAGAAATGGAAGTTAATTTCAGTTGTTAGTCTTCGAAAACCTTACATAGATTATTGTATTCAATTTTGGTCTTTAGACGTCAGTGAAGGCATTGGTCTTGGAGGGTATATGGAAACTTAAATAATCAAAAAATATATTGCACAAACTTGGATTGTGTTCATTGAGTATTACAGATAGTGAACAAATAAAGGTTCGGATAGTAAAGGTACTTGATAGTCAAGACCCAGACAAAAACGTTTTCTATGCTTAACAATTATGCTATTCTGTAGTGAAAATAGTAAGCATTATTTATGACATATGGAATTCTTCCTTCAAAATTAGCCACGCCCACACTTCTGGGTTTTATAGTCCCTCCCCCTCTCACCAGAATTGGCGTGGCCTTCACGGCGTGATTGACAGGAAAGAGAATCTCAACATTTTTTAAACACTAATAACTCTTTTATTTTTCATCGATGGGAAAAATCCTCGGCACCTGATGAGCAGAGGGAGACTGTGAGTAAGATGGCCAAAAATCACAGCGTACGTGTTTACGTTTTTCTAAAGTTTATAAAGTGGTCAAGATTAGTCTTTTAATTATATAGAAGGCAAGGCAACTTTCATTAGGCAAGGCAACTTTCATTAGGCAAGGCAACTTTAATTAGGCAAGGCAACTTTAATTAGGCAAGGCAACTTTAATTAGGCAAGGCAACTTTAATTAGGCGACAACTTTAATTGGGCAAGACAACTTTAATTAAGCAAGGCAACTTTAATTAGGCAACACAGCTTTAGCATTTCCAAACCAAAGGCAACACATCTTTAGCATTTCCAAACCAAAGGCAACACAGCTTCAGCATTTCCAAACTATATTTTCAAACCATATTAAGAGCACTGACAGGTCATTAAAACCATTCACAGTTTAGTAGACATGTGTTCAGTGTTATTCACAGCTCAGACTGAGAGACGTGGCCCTCTCGCTCCCCCATCTTGCAGAGACTGACTGACGCACTCAATACTTCTGGGTTTTATAGTCCTTCCGGAAGGGGTGTGGCCTTCAGGAGAAAGAATCTCAACATGTTTTAAACACTAATAACTCTTTTATTTTTCATCGATGGGAGAAATACTCTTGTCCTGCGCAACGGAGGGGGACTGAGTAAGACGGCCAAAAATCACAGTGGTAAGTGGCAGCAATTTTTCTAAAATCAATATACAGAAGAACAGGAAGTGGTCAAGATCAAGACTTTTAGTAATATAGATAACGTGAAATATAACATCAAATCTGAAGGAAACTTATTACATCGATCACGGGAATAAGCTGAGTAAGGTTCTGCAAAAATGTTTGCGCTATTGTGTACCGTTTTGGCAAAAATACAATCACATGTACACATGCACACACATAGAAACAAGACAAGACTTTTATAAGTATATAGATAGATAGATACTAGACAAAGTGGGACCCGTTGGGTCCCGTTACCCCAACGCAATATTCCATCACTTACCTGTTCCCCCAACACAACGCTTTCCACCAACGCAATATTCCACTACTCATCCACAGCCTCCAACTGTGCAGGAGCGGCTCATTTCCCCTCATCCCCAGCACACACTCCCCATTCTCTTCATCCTCCCTCTTTTTAATCTTTAAAAAAATCCAACTCCACTTCCCCTGCCCCTGCCTGTTACAATGTTACAAATTACAGGACTCAGTGTCCTGTAATTTGTAAGATTGTAACAGGCAGGGGCAACATGTGGAATTGGAATTTTTACAGTGACATTTTTTTTTAGTTTAAAATGTGAATAACTTGTAAAATATAACATCAATCTGAATGAGACTTTGATACACCACACCACGGGATAATGGTGAGTAAAGTGGTCAAAATATTGTAGCGCTATCGTGTACTGATTAGATGTAATTTCAGGATCACATTCACAGACACACACCGGGGACAGAATCACACGGGTGGCCTGGTCCCCCAATGCAATTCGACCGCCCAACGGAATATTCCACATTCACCCATAGCCTCCACGGGAGGCCTGGTCCCCCAACGCAACCCGTTCCCCAACACAGTATTCCACCACTCACCCGTTCCCCCATCGCAACCCGTTCCACCGACATAATATTCCAAACTGCGCAGGTGTGGCTTATTTCCCCTCTTCCACCAGCACTCCCTCCCCCTCCTCTTCACCCTCCCTCTTTTTAAACTTTAAAACAAAATCAAATTCCCTTGCCCTGCCCCTGCCTGGTACAATGTTTCAAATTACAGGACTCAGTGTCCTGTCTTTGTAACATCGAAATGGGCAGGGGCAGGGCCAGCAATTAGATTTATTATAGTGAAAAGTTAAATTTTTAAAGTTTAAAATGTGAATAAATTGTAAAATATAACATCAATCTGAATGAACCTTGATAGGCAATACCACAGGACAATTGTGAATAAAATGGTCCATAAATGGTAGCACTATTGTGTATTGTTTTTGCACAATATGAGGACATCACAGAACAGACATCACAGACACACAGACAGACAGAGACAGACAGACAGACAGACAGACAGACAGACAGACAGACAGACAGACAGACAGACAGACAGACAGACAGACTTAGAAACAAACAAGATAAGTTTTAGTAATACAAGTGGGACTTGTTGGGTACCTATCACACTAATGGAACTTCTGGGATTTCAACAATCTTACTGCCAATGAATAGAGTTCATCTCTTAATATGCACAAAAATCTACTGTGCAATAGAAACATATAGCAGGATTTGATGCATTTTAGTGGTTGATATATAGAGTGAAAACTCTCACTAATATCCTTAGATTCTATTATCATTTACCTTTATGTCAGATTGGCATCATGCACTCTGGATTCTTCTTGCGGATAGCGTGCACAGCCAAAAGTTGTAGGACAACTTGTTCTATTTGATCTTATTTGATTGTGCACGCCAGGTTGATTGTATTCATTGAAACAGAGCAGACCATGTCATGGTTGCAATCTCCCACCCCCACTCTGGATTGAAATTCGTAGCTGTGATCTTGAAGTAATGACTCATCTAAGCACTCTTTTTGTAAGCAATTAGGCATGGTGAGCACTAATGCTGTCCAACCCACGCTGTTAACTCAGATTTCTGTTCCAAAAGGTTGTTCCAAAAGACAGATCTAAAGATCAGAAGGCAGATCAGGATTATTGGAATTGCAAATGAAGTTTCCTCAATTAACTGGCTGCTGTCGACAGAACCAGAACTGCAAGAGGTAATCATGGTCACAACACAGAAACAGGCTTTTTAGCCCATCATGTTCATGTTCATGTCCACCATCAATTAATACTATCTATACAGAGCTTGGTCCTCAACCTAGCTTCACAGAAGTGATGTACACAGATAAAGTTGAAGCGCCAGGAATCATCAACCATGTGAAAACATGGAGCTAGAGCTCAGGACTTAAAAGAAACAAAAGTGCAGGCAGAAAAAAACATTAAAAGTATTTGGAAGAACTATAAGGTGCGGTATTAAATGAACACCCCAAAATATTTTATGGGAACAGTTAAAAGATAGCTAATTTGTATTCAATTTCTTTGTCACAGTTGAACTAAGATGAACATTGACAAAAATCAAATCATCCCTTCTAATTGCATCGCAGCAGGAGTGGAGACAAATCCTGCCATTTCTTAGAGCGACGGGAGATGCCCACATCTGTGTGAACAGCTGGTCGGACGACCGTGGAAATGTGCCACAAACAAGGCAGGTGAGGATTTATAATACAGGGTTGCTAAATATAAACTCCTGAAGGAATGCAGCAGATCAGGCAGCATCTGTGGAAGGAAATGGCCGATGACGTTTTGGGTCGGAATCCTTCATTGACACAAATTTCTCTCCACCAATCAATTTCAGTTTAGTTTATTGTCACGTGTACCGAGGTACAGTGAAAAGATTTTGTTGCATGCTAACCAGTCAGCAGAAAGACAATACATGATTACAATCGATCCATTTACAGTGTATAGATACATGACAAGAGAATAACGTCTAGCATTAACCCCTCCTCACCTGGATCGTGTGCCAGCTCTTGCCTCATCTCTCTCCCTCACTTCTTTCTACTGGCAATCTCCACTCTCCCCTTTCAGTCCAGATGAAGGATCCTGACCCAAGATATCATATGACCATTTCCTTCCACAGATGCTGCCTGACTGTCTGAGTTCCACCAGCAGTTTTATTTTTGCTCCTGATTCCAGTATCTGCAATCTCTAGTATCTCAATTGTTAGGGAGGGAGATCATTCCAGGGAACGTGTTGTGCCTCTTTGAGAGGCCACCAAGTTTAATATTCACCTACACCTGGCAGTCACTTCAAGAAGCTGTTGGTAATGTTCTGCTGAACTGTTTCTACAGGGAAATTGAGGTCCTGGATGTCTTGGATAAGATACGGAGATTGGATTTCTCAGAAGTGGAAATGGATCGTGGGATCCGGGGACGTGTTTATAATAGCAGGAGCAAGGGAACAAGGCCCCAGTGAATGGGTAGGCAGCGTAGGAACCAAGACATCAGTGAGTGGTAAAGGAGCATCTGAGACCCTTATGTATCACGGGGAGCACAACGCCAGAGTCCAGGTGAGTGGAATGAGAGGCTGCATCCCAGAGTACTTAAGGAAGTAGCTCCAGAAATAGTGGATGCATTAGTGATAATCTTTCAAAACTCTTTAGATTCTGGAGTAGTTCCTGAGGATTGGAGGGTAGCTAATGTAACCCCACTTTTTAAAAAGGGAGGGAGAGAGAAAACGGGGAATTACAGACCAGTTAGTCTAACATCGGTAGTGGGGAAACTGCTAATCAGTTTTTAAAGATGGGATAGCTGCACATTTGGAAAGTAGTGAAATCATTGGACAAAGTCAGCATGGATTTATGAAAGGTAAATCATGTCTGACGAATCTTATAGAATTTTTCGAGGATGTAACTAGTAGAGTGGATAGGGGAGAACCAGTGGATGTGTTGTATCTGGACTTTCAGAAGGCTTTCGACAAGGTCCCACATAAGAGATTACTATACAAACTTAAAGCACACGGTATTGGGGGTACAGTATTGATGTGGATAGAGAACTGGTGGCAAACAGGAAGCAAAGAGTAGGAATAAATGGGTCCTTTTCACAATGGCAGGCAGTGACTAGTGGGGTACCGCAAGGCTCAGTGCTGGGACCCCTAGCTATTTACAATATATATTAATGATTTGGACGAGGGAATTGAATGCAACATCTCAAAGTTTGCGGATGACACTAAGCTGGGGGGCAGTGTTAGCTGTGAGGAGGATGCTAGGAGGCTGCAAGGTGACTTGGATAGGCTGGGTGAGTGGTCAAATGTATGGCAGATGCAGTATAATGTGGATAAATGTGAGGTTATCCACTTTGGTGGCAAAAACAGGAAAGCAGACTATTATCTAAATGGTGGCCAATTAGGAAAAGGGGAGATGCAACAAGACCTGGGTGTCATGGTACACCAGTCATTGAAAGTAGACATGCAGGTGCAGCAGGCAGTGAAGAAAGCGAATGGTATGTTAGCATTCATAGCAAAAGGATTTGAGTATAGGAGCAGGGAGGTTCTACTGCAGTTGTACAGGGTCTTGGTGAGACCACACCTGGAGTATTGCGTACAGTTTTGGTCTCCAAATCTGAGGAAGGACATTATTGCCATAGAGAGAGTGCAGAGAAGGTTCACCAGACTGATTCCTGGGATGTCAGGACTTTCATATGAAGAAAGACTGGATAGACTTGGCTTATACTCGCTAGAATTTAGGAGATTGAGGGGGGATCTTATAGAAACTTACAAAATTCTTAAGGGGTTGGACAGGCTAGATGCAGGAAGATTGTTCCCGATGTTGGGGAAGTCCAGGACAAGGGGTCACAGCTTAAGGATAAGGGGGAAATCCTTTAAGACCGAGATGAGAAAAACATTTTTCACACAGAGAGTGGTGAATCTCTGGAACTCTCTGCCACAGAGGGTAGTTGAGGCCAGTTCATTGGCTATATTTAAGAGGGAGTTAGATGTGGCCCTTGTGGCTAAAGGGATCAGGGTGTATGGAGAGAAGGCAGGTACGGGATACTGAGTTGGATGATCAGCCATGATCATATTGAATTGTGGTGCAGGCTCGAAGGGCCGAATGGCCCACTCCTGTACCTATTTTCTATGTATCTATGTAGCTATGAGACCATAATTATTTGGTGAACCAGAAGCTAAACCATTGGGATTGTTGGGTGTTTTATAGCAGACTATCAGAGCTTTACTGTATATAGATTACCCGCCCATAACAATGGACATCCATTTGTTCTGCCGTCATTAATGACGCTTGTCCCTTACGCTCACCATAAAACAGGTTGTTGTGACTGTGGCTGAGAACTATCTCAACACCTCCATCTCTTCTAAAAAGTTCTCCTTGCAGTCAATTTTATGGTTACACATCTCAACTTCCCAGGCTTGGATTTTAATTGGCATATGTCACTGTTGAGACATTTTCACTGTGTTATATAAATTAACTGTGTTATATAAATGTGCATTTCTGTTGTTTAGCTACTGAGTAATATTAACTGTGCTTTGTTTTTCCTTTCAAACATCTTTTTGGCACTTTCCCTCAAGTTCGAAGATGATGCATTTCCACTCCCGTTCTGTGTGTTCTAAGGTGACTGATGCGGCCAGTGCACCTTCTGCAGCTTTTGTCACTGGACCTGGTGACATGCTCCACAATGTGGTCTCTTCTGCTGCCTCCTAAGAGTGGTGCTTTATTCTGGTCTGACATGGTTCCCATTTAAATCATAGAATTGAAGGATGTGTGGTTCTCTACTGCTCGTTAAGTAGAAGGTGTGATGTAGGTAGTGGTCAGAGTAATACACTTTTACCCTTGGTAACTTCTATGCACTTACTACCAGTGTTTATTAACCTTTTCTTTATGGTTTAGAGCATTGGTGCAAATTCTCTTATCAATGTGTTAGCAGATGCATTGCAATGCAGAAATGATCATTACCAATCGCACTAAAGCAAGCTAAGTTACCTGATGAAAATGCAAGTACTGTATATATTTGTCCTGGCTTACAGTAACCCAGCTGCACCACATGAATAGCCATGCTTTGTGCTGCACGATTTGTAATCGGTTATCTGAGTGTAATTTTCTAGACTCGTGCTTGTAATTGCTGGGAAATGAATCTGTTTACTTTTCAACTAGCCCATTAGGTGGTGCACTTGCCACACCAGTCACCAAAGTATGTTTAGTTCACAATGTAATGGTATGAACAGTGAATTCTCCAATTTGAAGTATAAACCACTCCTCACCCCCAGCCCTTCCCTTTCAATTGCCCTCCCTCCCTGATACACACACATTTTCTCCACCATCGATCCAAGTCATACTCTTTAGATCTCTTCTGAATATTTATCTCCCAATCTCCATTCCCATATTTCCATTTTAGCCCGCTCTTTCCCCTCTGGACTGTCCTGTTCCACCATATCACTCCTTCTGGCTGTACATTTCACTCCTCCTTGTCTTTACTTATCTGACACCCTCTTGTCTCCTTTTCACCTCTAGCTTTTGTTATTTACTTCACCCATCTGCCAATCATCCCTATATTTCATCAGGCTGTGGTTTACTCCCATCTCTCTTTTCCAGCTTTCTCTTCCCAACTCCAATTAGTCTTATGAAGGGCGATGATCTGATACATCATCTGTCCATTCTCTCCACAGATGCTGCCTGACTGCTGAGTTACTCCAGCACTTTGTTTTTTACCCAAAATATGTTTTCTGTGGCTGAGGAATTTAGAGCTTTAGGAAAGGCTATAAGGCTGAGCTGAGGAGAATTTTTTCAAAGTATGGTAAATCATTAAAATTCTATGGATTGGAGGCCTGAGGAATATTAGTCATTGATTGCATTCAAAACTCAGATGAATTGATTTATTGGGTATTAGAAAAATCAAAAGGATATGGGGATAGAGCTGGAAAGTGGTGTAAAGGTAGAGATCACGTGTAATCGGACCACAAATTCAGAAATATACTGCAATCCCACGTTGCAAGAACCACAGCTTGCACAAATCCTTATTTTTCTGAAGCTCAGCAAAGTCCTTTGAGAGTGCTTCAGGATAGTTGATATTTTCAGAATAGTGTGTAAATTAGTTCTGCTTTCATCACTTCTAATGAAGCTTTCTCGCTGGTAAAATTAGTTTGACGAACCAAATGCACCTTGTGTCATTAAACCAAGAAGTGTAGCCTAGACAACAAGTATTTGTTCTGACATATGAATGCAATAAAATTAATGCAAGCAGGCAAAACTGATGATGTTTCAATACTGCTGACTAGCAATCGGTGACCTCATGAACTATGAGGTCATTACTGCTTAATTATTATTTCACACGAGTTGGAATTGAAGGAAGTAAACTTGGATCAATATAACCACTTGTTTCTTTAACAGTATGCCTACTCATTAAAGAAATGACCTTGCAATAACTGGAGTGATTTGAAGTGAGGATTCATGACAGATATTTCCTTTCTATGTACTTGTTTCTAATTGAGGATGACTGGAAAATAAGGTAATTTACACAAACACCTATATCACGTCTCTTCCTGGGTTTCTCAACACATGTAGCAATAACAGCTTTATTCACAAAGGCAAACTGCCCAAGGGGACACACTTAACAGAAGATTGCCAGGTGCTTGATTGATTTCAGCAAAAAAATATAAATGGTACTTTTGAAACAATAGATCTAATTTAATCTGCTTATTACCTGGGGAACATTTAATATTTGAATGAGAAGTAGGAGTAAAATGTGGAGCCAGTTAATATTTTATCTCCTGTTCATTGCATTGTATTCTCTAGGTGGAGAGGATACTTGCATTCATATCTGGTGCAAGAATGGAAATTCAACACAATAGTTGCGAGGGTTGTTATGGTATTATTTTTCTGTGTCAATGTTAAATCAGTTCATGTAAAAATAAGCGAGTTCGGTATCTCGATAAATGCAAGGAATCATGGGATTGTCAAAGGTCATTCGGGATTAAAAAAACGAACGCAGCGCTGTATAAATTGAGGAATTACCAAGGAATTAATTTTAAATTCTGTCAACTCAATAGCTTTCTTTCTTGTTCTGCTGTTCACACACTACTTACACACTCCCAGTTTTAGTTCTGTTCATTAATCTGCAATTATGAAATATTCAAAAAGTTAAAGATTTTATTATTTTCATTTAATCCGCAATGTGTTTGCTACTGGAATAAGAAAATATTACTTGTGTTTGAAACATTTTTAATCTTTATTCATAATTTATGTGTAACAATATATTTAATCTGAGGCAGGCAGCGAGTGCATCAGTGTGATGTGGGCTGAGGCTTTACTTACAGGCGGTGTGAATGTACTGTTAAGGCAAAGATTCATATCCAAGGAAAACTGAGTACAGGGTTGGCCTTGTGAAGGAGCCACCAATATATAAGATGTTTAACTGCGAAATGCCTGCCCTTTAGTATTGGATAGATTGAGTGGAGGGTCTGTGCTGTTCCAAGTTTACGGTGGATGAGGTGCGTTTCCCCCAGCCATCTCACCCACTGCACGTTGACAGCACAGTTCGCCAGCCCTTGTTAACAGAGGCTCTTTATGCAGGTATTACCCGAAGCCCAAAAGTTTTGTGGAGGTTCTGCGTTAGGATCGGGCACGCAGCGAGCTAGTGAGAGGGCTGTCAGATCAGATCAGCCCAGGTTGCCGAGTGGCCAAAGGGCAGATTTTAATGGGTCGTTATTAAACTGTTCCGTCTGTGCGGCATCGCCAGCTCTCTCTCTCTCACCCAGATCCCCCACCCCAACTGTCGACAAAGTCTGACAGAAAGTGCTCCCACTCATATTATGGGTTGGCTCCGCATTTGCCCACTCGCTGGGGCGGGCGGCTCCTCCTTCAAAGAGAGCGAGAACTGGTCCCGCCAGCTGGGGAGCTGCGACCCACTCCGAAGTGCAGCCTCTAGTTTGGCTGCGGTTCAAATGGCTGCAAATTCTCATAATTATCACGGTCCCGGACCCGGCTCCCAACTTTGTGCCCTGACTGACTGGAACCAACCCCAGAGGTTAAAGCAAAAGCATCTTTATTTAAACCAACCCACCTCGAAAGTTCAACCAACCTGTTCGAATCCCATCTGAACTTTCCAACCTACCTCCCACACAACACATTCTCCTCGTTTCCTTCAATCCAGGAAGGTTGTTTAGATAAGAATGTAAGGACTGGTTGACCACACAACTTGTAATTGGTGTAAATCAATATTGAATTTGAATGACTGTGACTCAGGCTAATGCCAGGGATTTTATAATTGACAGGTTTGTTCCAGGCATTCTTGCGTTTTCAAGGCTGATGCTGTATTGAGGCAACCATTTAAGTATAGATACAATTGTGGATTTGTGCAGCCTGCAGTACACTGTGGCCTACTGCTGACATATTTGATGGATACATTTATTAAGTCGCAGGTCCATACACCCACAGTAGCTCAGCTGGCGAGAATGTTTATCCTGAATGACCCATGACCTGGGCATGCGCAGTTGTAATGCCGAACTCGCTTATTGTGACAGTGGGTTTATTTTAAAAGAACTTCATTAGCTGTAAAGGGCTTTGAAATGTCCTGAGATTGTGAAAGGTGCTCGCTTTAAATCACGAAGAATAATTAATAAAACATCAGCCTGAGATGCAGCCTATCTTATATTGGAAAATTAAAGACATAAACAGTGCAGGTTGCAAAATGACTCCTTTCAGATTTGTTATTTGGAACTTCAAAATTGACAACCATTTCAAATCGAAGATTGCACAGCAACTGATTTGATTTTGCATATTTTTCACACATATAGAGCTATCTTGCTGATTAAATTAAGGAATTGCTTATTATAATTAAAAAAGATGAATGTGGCGTGTTGATTAACAAAATATTGCAATAATTAACAAAGCTAGGTTGTCTCCTCGTCAAGGTCAAAATCTATCTTTTAAAGGAGCAATCACATTGTGATTCCATAACAGTGTTTTCTGTAGGACCCCAAAATGTGAGAAACAAATTTGTCGGGCAGCTGCACAGTTGTGCAAAAGCTTATAGTCTGAATCATGGGGAATTTCAAGCATCTGCTGTAAATTGATATATACCAATAACAAAAATGACTAAGAGAAGGAGTCGTTATGGTTTTGGTGAGTCGGATTAGAGTAAATCTCTTGTTGTTTTATACGCACATTAAAAACTATAGTGTAACTAGGGATTGGGTAGGACCGCTCAAGGATGAAGAAGGGAATTGTGCTTGGAGTTAGGGGATGTAGGTTAGATATGAAACAAGTAGTTTGCATCTATTTTCACCAAGGAGTAGGACATGATTGGTCGGTGGGTGCGCTGCGAGTCGGCTGCCCTGTCAACAGCGTGTTCGTCATTTCTACTTTTTTTGGGTTTTTTAAGTGTGTCCAAATGTGTGTTTTAATGTCTCTTGGTGTGTCTTGTATGGAGGTTGGTGAGGGGGGGATAAGGGCCGCTTTCAGTTGCCTCCTTCATGGAGAGGCAACTTTTTCCACATTGCCTCCCTCGTGGCCTAACACCAAGGATTGGTGCGGCCTTTCCCGGATTCGGATCTGGAGTTTCAATAGCAGGCACAGTGTGGACTTTTCATCGTGGAGCAGGTGAGCCCTAGCTGGGGTCGCCAGAAGGGAATGCTCCGATCACTGGCCCGTGGACTGTTACATCCTGAAGCTGCGGTCTGCGGAGCTTCTAGCCGTGGGTGCGGCATCCGGAGCCTGGGACCCCTCGCTTGGAATCGCCAGAGAAGAGCTCTGACCGCCGGCCCGCAGCCGATAACATCCCGAAGCCGCGGTCTGCGGAGCTTCTAGTTGCGGGCGCGGCGTGGACTTAAAATCTGGAGTGGGATCCCTTTCCAGGGACCTCTGGAGAAGAGCTCGGATCGCCGGCCTGCGGCCTACAACATCCTGAAGCCGCGGTCTGCGGAGCTTCTAGCCGCGGGAGCGACGTGGACTTACCATCTGGAGCCTGGGTTCCCTCGCCGGGGACAGCCAGGGAAGAGCTCCGACCGCCGGCCTGCGGCCTACAACATCCTGAAGCCGCAGTCTCCGGTAGGGAAGCGCCGATTCAGGACTTACCATCCCGACGAGAGGGACTGTACATATGGCCGACCGCAGCGGCAACTGCGGAGGTTTATGGCCCCGACCACAGGGGAACAATGTAGGAGGACTGACTGTACTTTGTGCCTTCCACCACAGTGACGACTGCTGTAGTGGATGTTTGTGTTAAATTTTTATTGCGTATTGTGTGTTCTTTTTTGATTGTGGGGTGACAGATGGGCAGAGACAGAGAGAGGGGAGGGGAGAGGGGGGGGAGAGAGGGGAGGGGAGAGAAGGGGGGAGAGAGGGAGTGAGAGGGGGATAGAGTGGGGGGATGGGAGAGAGGGGGAAGGGGGAGAGAGAGAGAGGGGAAGAGAGAGGGGGGAGGGGGGAGAAAGAGCGTGGAGAGAGGGGGGGAGAGAGAGGGGGATGAGGGGGTAGGGGAGAGAGAGGGGAGAGAGAGAGGGCGGTGAGGGGGCTGGGGGAGAGAGAGGGGGGTAAGAGAGGGGGTGGAAAGAGGGGGGGAGAGAGGGGTGGAGAGGGGGGAAAGAGAGGGGGGAGAGAGTGGGTGGAGAGAGAGGGGTGGGGGGGGAGAGAGAGGGGAGAGAGGGGTAGGAGGGAGAGAGAGGGATGGGGGAGGCCCGGGCCGAGCCGAATGCCGGAGCCGAGCATCCGGGCGAGCCAGCCGAGTCTTTTGAATAAGTGGGGGGGGGGGGGGGGAGGGTGACGGGGGGGTGACGTCACTCACAGTGCGTGGAAGAAGGGCTCCGAGTGAGCTGAGCAGTAATATCTCGAGAAATAAAGCCTGAAATTTTCAGATAAAGCAATTTTGGACTCAATGGGAACGATCTCTACCGGCATATGTAAAAATGTTACCGTTGCTGCGTCGTTTTTACACGAAGATGTGACAACACACAAACAAATAAACACACACATCCACATCCAAGATCAGAGTTTTATGTATAGAGATGGCTTACTTAGCAACTTATTGTGGAATATGTTTGGGTGGTGATCGCTTACAAAGTATCCTGAAAATCATATTTCATTGTAACTGGTGCAAACCAAGGACAGGTTTGCAGTGAACTCTTTTCAAATAATCATTGCAAATAATCTTTTTTTGTCATTAAGTTGTCATTAAGTTATGCAAATAATAACAGGATAGGCTGCCATATGTTAAAATAGATGCTGAACAAAATTATGAAGCTTAGTCAAAAAAAATGGTAACATTTGGTCACCAAAGTTGTAATCTGTGTAGGTTTCATGGACACCATCTTGTGTAAGGTGCGTTTCCCATAACATATTGGCTTGGTATGTACTTTCCAGCAAGCCAGGAGAATAAAATATCTTCAGTTGGTTTTCAGGGAAATCAAATTAAACTAGTCATTAAATAATTTGAAGTATTACATCATATGAAATTACTGGGCTCACCAATAATGAAGCCTGTTGTTGTTACATACAAAATGTCAACCGTGAGTTTATGTTGTTTGTAAAATGGTTGGCTAATATCCATTGGGGCCATAACTAAACGTAGCAAAATGTCATTTAAGATCCTTACCAGCTGTCAGGGAAAATATGTTTATTCCTTTCAGATATTTAAAAGAGCATTGTGAATGAAGAATATTTAAATCATAAGCAGTATGAGTGAATGGAAAGGAATTGTCTTTATTGCTGTTTAAAGCAAAATAGGAAAGAAAAGTATTACTGGTAAAAATGAATACACGGGGAATGAATAGGAATGAATTGGGTTCATTGAAATTTCATATACTGGCTTGTTTTTCTTTTCGGACCACAATCATGATCACTCTCAGTACATCATGGCAAGCACCTCCTTGATCCAGCAGGCTATAGATAGATTAAATTCAGTTGCCTTGAATGAATTGCAGATGTTGGTTTATTCCGAAAATAGACACAAAATGCTGGAATAACTCAACGGATCAGGCAACATCTCTGGAGAAACGGAATAGGTGATTTTTTGGGTTGGAGCCCTTCTTCAGACTATCAGTCTCAGCTTTTATTAACATATACTGCATTTCCCGGCAATGAAGACGCACCTGTGTCGAAGACGTACCCCCACTTTGAGTTGCTAAATTTAAAAAAAAAAAGGCAGGCAGGACAGAATAAGGGTTTGGTTTAGTCAGTAGAAATAAAGATGTGAATCACCTTCAAGGAGGAAATGAGAACCGTGGTGCCTCTATCTTCACCTGCCCCACAATGCACTGTGCGGTTCAGGTTTGAGGGATGGGGACTTCCTGGCTCAGGGACATCACATAACAGAGAGAAAGAGAGAGAGAGAGAGAGAGAGCGGTCTGGCAGAAGGCGCTGAGATGGCAGCCAGTTCCGCTGTCCGGTCCCGACATCCACTCACAGCCACCCGATCTACTGAGTGAGTTGCTGGCATGATTCCTGACCCCCTCCTTCTCAACGCTCCTGCCCTCCCCGCAACTTTCCCCTGGCGGCCCAGCCAAGTTTGCTATTTTGACCCGAGCCTGACTCCCCACACGCTGTCCTTTTACAGCCGCTGTACTGAGGGATACCCAAGTCTATAGTTCTTGGCTAATAATCTAATCTTCGGCCTCCAAGACGCAGGTAAATTTTCGGGCATTATTTTAGAGTAAAAAATAACTTCTTCATTACCGGGTAATATGGTAGATGTTGAAGTGTGGCACTGGCCATGGTTCTAGTCATCAATGTTGAATTGCATGTCTTGCCGTCAGTGACCTTCAGCTAACATATGGGAGAGAGATTCAGCATATTCTGGGTGGGGGGTATAAGGATGGCTGGTTGCAAAGGGAATGTTAAAAAACTGAATTTATCTATTGTAAACAGCAGTGGGGGCTGCTAGCAATATCTTACCATTTTTAACATTAATTTTTTTAAGATTGAATTGTAGATTTGGATTGTAATTTAGATAGCAAAGGGGCATCAGATATGTTTTAAGAATGACTTTTCCACTGTTTCTTCTAAGGAATATGATGGCCATTGTCAGAGAGGCTCAGAAATTCTCCAGGTCCGGCATTTATGCTCCTCAAGGTCATTTAGATGCAACTTATTCGGGAGAGTTCCTTTCCAGAATGATGGAGGAGATTGTGGTCTGACATGATGCTGGGTCATGTTCCGCAAAAGTGCCAAACCGACCAGCAATAATCGCACCCCGACGTGGCGCCGACAGATGAGAAGCCGAAGCAAAGAAGTGGAAGCCAAATAACCAAATGGAAACGAAGCCGAAATGGCAAATAACCAAATGGAAACGAAAGCGAAACGCCAACTAACCGAAAGGGTGGGACGCCTAAAAGCCAACTAACCGAACGGCTGCGTCACCTAAAAGCAAACTCACCGAATGGCCACTCTGCTGAAACGCCACCAACCCGAAAGGCGGCGTCGCCTACAAGCCAACGAACCGAATGCCACTCAACAGAAAAGCCAAATAACGGACATGACGTTGCCGGGGGGCGTGACTTGTCAGCGATTGGTCCAGACACCCATGTCCATCACATCACTTGTGGAGGGATGAACATTGTCCAACACCTCCGCTCCACCCGACCCACAGCCCGCGGAGGGTGGCCTTGGGAGAGTGGGGGCTGTCCCGAAGGATGCGCACCTTCGGCCGCATACAACTTGATGCTTGGGTTCAGATTTCCCAGTCACCTATTGCTTGTGAGGGAAAGTGATCCTCACCCTCCCGTCTCCCCCTTCTCTCTCCCCACTTTCTCGCTATACTCCCTCCCTTCGCACTTCTCCTCGAGAGGCACCGACGATACGCTCCTCACACTCCGCCGATCTCACCCCCTCTCTCTTCTCTATCTCCCCCTTCTCTCTCTCCCCTCCCCTCTCACTCCCCTCCCCTCTCTCTCGCTTCTCTCTCTCCTCCTCTCTCTTCCCCTCCTCTCGCTCTCCCCCCTCCTCTCGCTCTCACCCCCTCTCTCCTTTCTCTCTCTCCCCTTCTCTCTTTCTCTCCACCTTCTCTCTCTCCCCTTTCTCTCTCTCCTCCGTCTCCATCGGCGGGAGGGTGGGGGTCATTTCCCCACACAAGCCATAGGAGACAATGGGCAATCTGAACCCAAGCACCAAGTTGTAAGCGGGTGAATGTGTGCATCCTTCGGGACAGCCCGCACTCTCCCACGGCCACCCTCCACCTCATCTCCCCCCGTACGGTCTCACTGTGACGGGCTGTGGGTCAGTGGAGCGGAGGTATGGGACAGGCTGATCCCTCCGCCCTCCCAGAGTCACTGACCGCGATGCACTGCCATCGGACCCCAACCCCCACACCAGGGTGGATTCCTCCCCACCCCCTCTGACCCCTGAACCCTGACACCCACACCAGGTGATTCATCCCCACCCCGGCCGCAGGGACAGACAGCTCGGGGCATAGTAAATCACTTTTAAAACATGGGGACACACACACATTCCCTGGTGGGCCGATGACAAGTGTGCATGACATCGAACAATTTTATCTCCTCCCATTCCCCCCCCCCCCCCATCCCTTGACAACAAGAAGCATGTTTTATTTATTACTATCTGGTTGCTTGCGAAACGGACACAAGCTCCTATGCACAGAACACCAGATACTCTGTAAACTGTTTTAACCGAAGATGGACACAAAAACCTGGAGTAACTCGGTGGAACAGGCAGCATCTCTGGGTGACGAGACCATTCTTCAGACCTGAAGATTTAGTCTGAAGAGTATTGACCCGAAACGTCACCCATTCCTTCTCTCCAGAGATGCTGCCTGTGTGCGTTCCGCAAGCAACCAGGCTGTAATAAATAAAACGTGCTTCTTGTTGTCGGGGGGGGGGGGGGGGGGGGGGGGGGGGGGGGGATAAAATTAGTCTGGCCCAACGGCCGGGATGGGGGTGAATTATCCGGTGTGGGTGTCAGGGTTCGGGTGTCGGGGGGGGGGGGGGGAATCACCCTGGTGTGGGGGTTGGGGTCTGATGGCAGTGCATCGTGGTCAGTGACTCTGGGAGGGCGGAGGGATCAGCCTGTCTCACACCTCCGCTCCACCGACCCACAGCCTGTCACAGTGCGGCCGCACGGGGGAGATGAGGCTGAGGGTGGCCACGGGTGAGTGGGGGTTGTCCCGAAGGATGCGCACCTTCGGTTGCTTAGGACCTGGTGCTTGGGTTCAGTTTGCCCAGTCACCTATGGCTTGTGTGGGAAAATGACCCCCACCCTACCACTGGTGGAGACAGAGGAAAGAGAGGAGGAGAGGGAGAAGGGGGTGAGAAAGAGAGAAGGGGAGAGAAAGAAGGGAAAGAGAGGGGGGAGAGAGAGGGGAGAGAGGGGAGGGGGAGAGAGAGTGGAGGGGGAAAGAGAGAAAGGGGGAGAGAGAGAGAAGGGAGAGAGAGAGGGGGAGAGAGAGAAGAGAGGGGGTCATTTTCCCACACAAGCCATAGGTGACTGGGCAATCTGAACCCAAGCACCAAGTTGTAAGGGGCCGAAGATGCGCATCCCTCGGGACAGCCCCCACTCTCCCAAGGCCACCCTCCGCGGGCTGTGGGTCGGATGGAGCGGAGGAGTGGGACAATGTTCATCCCTCCACAGTGATGTGATGGACGCGGGGGTCTGGACCAATCGCTGACAAGTCCCACCTCCCAGCAACGTCGTCTGTTGTTTGACTTTTATGTTGAGCGGCATTCGGTTCATTGGCTTGTAGGCGACGCTGCCTTTTGGGTAGGTGGCGTTTTGATAGAGCGGCCATTCGGTGAGTTTGCTTTTAGGCGACTCAGCCTTTCGGTTAGCTGGCTTTTAGGCATCCCTCCCTTTCAGTTAGTTGGTTTTTTCGGCTTAGTTTCCATTCGGTTATTTGGCGTTTCGGATTCATTTCCATTCGGTTATTTGGCTTCCACTTCTTTGCTTTGGCTTCTCGTCCATCGGCGCCACGTCCGCACACGGCAATAATAGTGATAGGCAGGTACAGAGACATCCCTATATAATACCATGCAAATGTTGTTGTTCCCCCAAGTTGTTCCCATAAACTCAATTGTTTGCCTTTCCAACTTTCATGTAACTTTTTTGCTATATATTCTATCGTATCTTAATGGACACATTAATGGTGTGTCATGCATCAGTGATGGATTTGAGTTTTGCATTTATGTTTAGTTTACTTTAGTTTATGGTAACGTTGTAGTTGTAATGTTAAAATTGTACAAGGCATTGGTGAGGCCAATTCTGGAGTATGGTGTACAATTTTGGTCGCCTAATTATAGGAAGGATGTCAACAAAATAGAGAGAGTACAGAGGAGATTTACTAGAATGTTGCCTGGGTTTCAGCAACTAAGTTACAGAGAAAGGTTGAACAAGTTAGGGCTTTATTCTTTGGAGCGCAGAAGGTTAAGGGGGGACTTGATAGAGGTTTTTAAAATGATGAGAGGGATAGACAGAGTTGACGTGGAAAAGCTTTTCCCACTGAGAGTAGGGAAGATTCAAACAAGGGGACATGACTTGAGAATTAAGGGACTGAAGTTTAGGGGTAACATGAGGGGGAACTTCTTTACTCAGAGAGTGGTAGCTGTGTGGAATGAGCTTCCAGTGAAGGTGGTGGAGGCAGGTTCGTTTTTATCATTTTAAAATAAATTGGATAGTTATATGGATGGGAAAGGAATGGAGGGTTATGGTCTGAGCGCAGGTATATGGGACTAGGGGAGATTATGTGTTCGGCACGGACTAGAGGGGTCGAGATGGCCTGTTTCCGTGCTGTAATTGTTATATGGTTATATGGTTATATGGTAAGCTCAAGCCAAGCTCAATTGCAAAAATAAATAAATAATCTATGCCTATGTTTTCCCTAAGCTTGACTATTTCAATGCAAAAAGCAATTTGCTGGAGGTACTCAGCAGGTCAGACAGCATTTGTGCAGGGAAATGGACAGACATTTTGAGTTGGGATCCTTCTTCATGTTTGAAACATCTGGTTGTCTATTGTGTCTCTATATCAGTGTACTCTGGCTAGCTGTCCTCTCATTACCCTCTGAGATTTGAAGTCAAATAAAACTTGGTTGTGTCTAATTCACATTGAATCTTATTCATACATTGTATTTGTGTTTGCTGACCCACAGTAGCTAGAGTGGTTCCTGTTTACACCAAACCACAGTACGTATTAACAGGTAGACAATCAATATATACAATGATAATATAGAGTAACTCATTACTAAAGAGAGGCAAGATGCAAAGGAGATGTGTGGGGCATGTTTACACAAACTGGTAGGTGCCTGGAATGTGTTGCCAGGAAGGGTTATGGAGGTAGATACGATAGTGGCATTTTAGAGGCTTTTGGAAAGGCACATGGATATGCAGGGAATTGAGGGATATAGTTTCACATGCAGACAGAGTAGATTAGTTTAACTTGGCTTCATGTCTGGCACAAATATTGTGGGCTGAAGGACCTGTTACTGTGCTGTACTATTCTGTTTAAATAGAGCAAAGTCAAAAAGTAGTTTGGTTAAATATTATGCTAGTTGTTGGGAAAGACTGAAGCAGGAACATGTACCACTTGTGAACCATGAACATGCACTAAGAGCAATACATTAAAAGTGTATTAGTAGTTAAGAGATTGAGGGTGGAATCAAAAACCTTACAACTAGAGCAAGTACATTTGTAGCAATGTCTGAAATTGATTTTGGGAAAGGCCAATGATGATGTAATGTGAAAAAGAAAGCATAGTTGATAAGGAATAAAACATAAAAGTGCACTATCGAGCAAAGAGATGGTAGGTTAGGAGATTGTTAGTTATCATGTAAAATCAAAGAGATAAAAAGTATGAAAGTAAAAGGTCTGAGAGAGTAATCAAGGCGAAGAGATCCTGTGGTCAACAAAGTACAGCTGGGTGAAAAAAGATCCACACTGCAGTCATTCAAAGGACCAGTCTCCAACATTCCAAAGAACAGACTGTGGCTATCAGCTTTGTCAAGTATTTGGATCAAGCACTGGATTTGACTAATAAAGTTGTTGTGTTTATATGAATATACCTGTACCCATAGTGTGTAGTTGGGGTGGACAACAAGTCACTTGAGTTAAATTAGAAATTTAATTTTGAAAGTAAAGTCAACTAGAATTGGCAGAATCTTACACTTCAAAGGCCAAGGCTTAAAGGGCTTTCTCATTGTGCGACCTGAAGCAAGACCTAACAAGATTTAACATCGTGGGAACCTTCTGCGATAGCAGTACGGCATTCGTGGACCACCGAGGACCTCCGTGGCGCTAACGGCAGGTAGTCGTGTGACTTGGTAAGGTCGGGAGAAAATTCAAACATTTTTGAATTTCTCCAAGAGTGTCTTGAGCAGCGTTGCAACATTGTATGGACGCAGATGCCAGTGCGATATCCGTGCGATATCCGTAATGACACTTGCGAATACCGTGGGAACTCCTGCGAACGGTAAACCCGGAAGCTGGACAGAAGAGACATAAGGTGAGTAAAAGAGGTGGTCTCAATATCGCCAATGGACCATGTGTCCATCGAGGACGTCCCACCTAATTGTCATTGTTTGAGAATCTTTTTCACAGTAAGACTTGCAGAGATGCCTCTCAGAAAATCGCAAAGAAAGGGGTCAAAGAAAGTCGGAAAGTTTTTAGCCATGCAGGTAAATGAGGAGGAAACTCAGCAAGAGAGACAGGTGGAGAGGCAAGAGGAGATGCCAGAGATGCCACTGCCTGTGGGCTCCTTGGAGCAGGGAGAGGGTGATCAAGGTGGATTTGAGATTGCCTCCCCAGTAGCTGTTGCCTCCACAATATTCTCAGCAGACGAGAACATAAAGGTTAGATGGCAGAAGGTAAAGCCATATAACTTCAACAGGGAACAAGAGGGTGAACTGGTGGAGTGGTACCAATTCAATGAGATTCTCTATGACAAATCCAGAGAGGATTATAGAAATAGGGAGAGAAAGCGCAACCTGCTGGAGACGAAGGCTGCTGAGTATCCCCGGTGCTCATGTGAGTAACTATAACAATATATTAGTTTATGTACAGGAGAACAATTTAATGTTATCCATGATTTTAAAACATACAATGCTACAGATGTAAAAGTGCTGTTTTTGCAGTCACCTTTAATTTATCTTATAAGTCTGTCTGTTCCCTGCAGCTGCAATGTAAAAATAGTGGCAGACAGCTTTTACACCCTCTTCGTTTGAAGTGGGAATCATGTCTCTTTTAGAGCCATAAAATAAATTATGCATGAGGTCCCAAATTATTCTTTAACTCATTAAAGAGCTCGGGTGAAATTCTGACAAAGTTTTTGAATGCACTTTTATCCTCTTCGCACAGCACATTAAGCAGTTGCTCATATTGTCCTAATTGAGGTCTCCGTTGAAACATGGGCTTAACCCAGTGAGACTTCCTCTTAATTATCTTTTTAATTAATCTCACCCTTCTGCCTTCACGCAAGCGTTTTCGATGCACATGTTGCGCTAATGCATACAGCACGTCAATGAAAATAACAACCAGCCTGTACTCGAACCAACTTTGTATAGGCATGTCTGCAAATGAGACAATTCTACGAACGGAGGATATTTATATAGCGTGTGAAAAAAAAGTGACATCATTTGTGCCACGTGATTAACTACACTACAGTCCACGATGTTCATTCACGATTAACGGGAAAGATCGGGAGACGGACAAGTCAGTCGCACAAATGACAGAATTGCCGAGTACCGTGGGAACTCTTTATCGTGGGAACACTTTATCGTGCGGAACTCGTGCTGGACCACGACCACTTCACTCGGGTGACATCTTGCTTCAGGTCGCACCGTGAGAACTCGCCATTAGGCTGTAGAATTCACTCTTAAAACTTTGGTGTCCCTCTAGTTCTCGTCCCTGCTTTATGATCTCCTCAGAGCCTATGAGCAATGGTCAGTAATCTTTGAGAAACTTACTGGCTATTAATATTTCCTTATGTGACTGAACAAAAGGATTTTTCTTGTTTGACAATACCCTGAAGTTCCTTGATACATTTTCTGTCATGTTAAAAGTGCAGTGTAAGTGGAGATTGTTCTTGGTGCATCTGCAGTTGGATAATGAGTTTAAGAGTAGTCAGTTGTAGCATTTGTTCATTGCTGATAGATTAGCTGAATCATATTAGAGCAAAAATGTGCTTTGGTCTGGTGTAGCACTATCAGTTTCATTCAATAATTGCTTCGAAGGACTTTCATTATTTAGAGTCAAAGGTGATGCAGTGTGGAAACAGATCCTTCGGCCCAACTTGCTCACACCGGCCAATATGTCCCAGCTACATTAGTCCCACTTGTCTGCGCTTGGTCCATATCCCTCCAAACGTCTCCTATCCTTGTACCTGTCTAACTGTTTCTTAAAAGTGGGGATAGTCCCAGCCTCAACTACTTCCTCTGGCAGCTTGTTCCATACACTCACCATCTTTGTGTGAAAAAGTTATCCTTCCTATTAAATCTTTTCCCTTTCACCTTGAACCTATGTCCTCTGGTACTCTGGGCAAGAGATTATGTGCATCTATTTGTATACATTCTCAGTACATGCTTGGCAAAGTTTATTTTGGTTAAATGCAGTAATTAAAAGCATAAATTAGCTCACATAAATTAATCACAGTGGGTTTTTCTTTTTTATGTACCGATGGCTTGCATTCATAATTTAGAAAACAAAGACACTGTTATTTCACGAGGCACTTTTTTGGCTGTAAGAGGAAAACTTTCAGAGCTGTTGATCAAGTTTACAATTAAGCACCATTCCCTTCACTGACACTTGTCTGTGATTTAGTTTTAATCATCTCACCAGGCTGGGATGGCTCTTGTCAGTTAGAAGTATGCATAAAAGAAGGGTCCATATTCAACTGATGATGCTAAACAAAGGGGCGGTGAATAAAATTATTTGGTGCCAGGATATGAAGACTTGCTGATAGTTAAAATTCTCTCTGACAAAATCAGTCAGAAACTTCTGTTTTGCTGTACATTAAAATAATTGGATGGCAAGACAAGCAGAATAAACAGCACTTCAGATTTGGCTCAGATACTCGACTGCTCAAACCTTATTGCAGAATTTGAAAGCATGGGACCAGGATGATGGCATCAAGCCACATAGACCCACTTCTGGTATTGAATGGGACTATCTTAACTCTCACTAGCTGGCTTTACCTCATATCCACTTGCATTTTAATCCAGAAATAAATCCTCTTTAAACTGATTAAGATATGATGTACTACATTTTGAGAGGACAAATTCTTCACTTTTACCATCCTTTGCTGAAGAATATTCTGAATGGCCTGGCTCCAGATTTTCACATTTTGTCCAGTTGCCTTGAGCTTTCTGGCCAGTGAAAAAAGATTCTGCCTGGCCTAACAATTTAAGATAAATCAAATCCCCTTTAATAAATATTATCAGGTATAGATACCTAGTTAATGCAAATATTTCTCATTATCTAAACTCCGGACACCTGATAACATTCTTGTGAATCTGATCAGCCTGGATCAACAACTAATAATGCTACTCAGAATTGCCAGCTTTACTCATCTAACAGCAGAAATTCTAGACTCTGAATAAAAGATGAAAGTCCTGAACCTCTGCAGCATTGATGTACCACTTCCAGGTCACTGAGCTCCATTGCTAGAATCCTAAAAAACGTAGATTTCCACAGTACCTTGACTGGAATATGTGCCAGGATTAACCTGGCATGCATCCAATTAGTAATTATTTTAATGGAGAAAATCAGCTGAAGAGAAAAGGAGAAGTGCAAGCTAAAATCCTTTTAACTTAATTGAGTTGTTTTTAATCTATTTAATTATATTTAGATTTTAATTTTATTTTTAAGAGCTTATTTTAAAAAGGTATTTCATTTTAAGCAGTTTTTAGTACATAAACATCACTGTCATTTATATTCCATTTAATACTCCATTTAATACTGGACAACAAATGGCCAGACGATTAGGAAACTTTTAAAGAGCAACAGAAGATAACTAAAAAGGCAATACAGGGAGAAAAGATGAGGTACGAAGGAAAGCTAGCCAAGAAATTAAAGGAGGATAGTAAAAGCTTCTTTAGGTATGTGAAGAGGAACAAAATAGTTAAGACCAAAGTTAGACCCTTGAAGACTGAAACAAGAGAATTTATTATGGGGAACAAGGAAATGGCAGATGAGTTGAACAGGTACTTTGGATCCGTCTTCATTAAGGAAGACACAATCTCCCTGATGTACTAGTGGCCAGAGTATCTAGGGTGACGGAGGAACTGAAGGAAATGTACATTAAGCAGGAAACGGTGTTGGGTAGACTGATGGAACTGAAGGCTGATAAATCCCCAGGGCCTGATGGTTTGCATCCCAGGGTACTTAAGGAAGTGGCAGTAGAAATTGTGGATGCATTGGCGATCATTTCCCAATGTTCTATAGATTCAGGATCAGTTCCTGTGGATTGGAGGGTAGCTAATGTTATCCCATGTTAAGAAAGGCGGGAGAGAGAAAACAGGGAATTATAGACCAGTTAGCGGTGGTGAGGAAGATGCTGGAGTCAATTATAAAAGATGAAATAACGGCACATTTGGATAGCAGTAGCAGGATAGGTCCAAGTCAGCATGGATTTACGAAGGGGAAATCATGCTTGACTAATCTTGTGGAATTTTTTGAAGATGTAACTGGGAAAATGGACAAGGGAGAGCCAATGGATAGAGTATACCTGGACTTTCAGAAAGCATTTGATAAGGTCCCACATAGGAGATTAGTGGGCAAAATTAGATCACATGGTATTGGGGGGAGGGTGCTGACATGGATAGAAAATTGGTTGGCAGACAGGATTCAAAGAGTAGGGATTAACGGGACCCTTTCAGAATGGCAGGCAGAGCTAGTGGGGTACCGCAAGGCTCGGTGCTGGGACCGCAGCTATTTACAATATATATTAATGATTTAGATGAAGGGATTAAAAGTAACATTAGCAAATTTGTAGATGACACAAAGCTGGGTGGCAGTGTGAACTGTGAGGAGGATGCTATGAGGATGCAGGGTGACCTGGACAGGTTGGGTGAATGGGCAGATGCATGGAAGATGCAGTTTAATGGGGATAATTGTGAGGTTATCCACTTTGGTGGCAAAAACAGGAAGGCAGATTATCATCTGAATGGTGTCAAATTAGGAAAAGAGGACGTACAATGAGATCTGGGGTCCTTGTTCATCAGTAACTGAAAGCAAGCATGCAGGTAAAGCAGGCAGTGAAGAAAACTAATGGCATGTTGGCCTTCATAACAAGAGGAGTTGAGTATAGGAGCAAAGAGATCCCTCTGCAGTTGTACAGTGAGACCACACCTGGAGTATTGTGTGCCGTTTTAGTCTCCAAATTTGAGGAAGGGCATTCTTGCTATTGAGGGAATGTGTCATTGGTTCACAAGGATAATTCCCGGGATGGCCTGACTGCCATATGTTGATAGAATGGAGCTGCTGGGCTTGTATACTCTGGAATTTAGAAGGATGAGAGGGTATCTTATTGAAACATATAAGATTATTAAGGGATTGGACACGCTAGAGGCAGGAAACATGTTCCCAATGTTGGGGGAGTCCAGAACCAGGAACCGCAGTTTAAGAATAAGGGATAGACCAATTAGAACGGAGATGAGGAAGAACTTTTTCACCCAGAGAGTTGTGAATCTGTGGAATTCTCTGCCTCAGAAGGCAGTGGAGGCCAATTCTCTGGACACTTTCAAGAGAGAGTTAGATAGAGCTCTTAAAGATAGCGGAGTCAAGGGATAAGGTGAAAAGGGGGGAACTAGTTACTGATTGTGGATGATCAGCCATGATCACAGTAAATGGCAGTGCTGGCTCGAAGGGCCAAATGACCTACTCCTGCACCTATTGTCTATTGTCTATAACAGCACAGATTTTGCAGCCATTGCCATCACATACTTTATCCATTGGTGTGCAGAGAAATACATGCTAAAGAAGACAATACATGTGTTTCACACTCATTGTGATGTCCATTCACAGATGAAGTCCTAATCTGTAGTGTTCAAGTCAAATGATTCCGAGCATTCCACGTAATCTATTTACGACCTTCATAAAGCCATCAAGGATATGAAGAGGAAATTTAAGACCAAGCTGGAATCCCAACAACAGGCCACAAAGTGAAGTCAGGCAATATTGCTGGCAATGTGTCCCTCCTCGATGACGTCAATGTATTGTATGCTCGCTTTAAATAGTAGGTTGGAGGAAAGACATAATTCGCCTTGTTAACCTTGGGTGCATCTGTAACAACGGTTATTATAGCAGATCCAAGATCGGCCTTCCTGAAAGTGAATGGGTATGCCACTGCCATCACAGACTTTATCCATAAGTGTGTAGAGGAATACATGTTAAAGAAGACAATACACCTGTTCCGCACACATTGTGAGTTCCACGGAGAGCAACTGGACCAGATGGAGCCACTGGCCGCATCCTCGGGACCTGTGCAGATCAGCTGGCAGAGGTATTCACAACCTCTCACTACTCCATTCTGAGGTCACCACCTGCTTCAAGAATACCACTATCATCCTGGTGCCAAAGAAATTTAAGATAGCCTGCCTTAAAGACTGCTGTCCAGTGGCTCTGACCTCCACCATCATGAAGTGTTTAGTGAGACAGGTGATAATGCATATAAGCCCAGCCTCCCAGTCAGCTTTGTTACACTGCAGTTTGTTTACCATAGCACCAGGTTCACAGCAGACACCATCCCCTGTCCCTACACTCATCTCCAGAACATCTAGAAAATAAGGACATCTGTCACACTCCCATTTATTGACTATAGCTCTTCTTCAACACCGTAATCCCATCTAAATTCATCACCAAACTCTTCGACCTTGGGAAGCAGCACCCCCTCACCATTGGATCCTTGACTTTCAGACCAACAGACCACTTTCAGTGTGGATAGGCTAAACTGCCCTGAATGGTAAGTTGCGCGCATGCACGGCAGCATCTTATGCACAAGCGCGGCGGCATCCCTGCCGGCCAGGAACGCTACTGTTGCGCGCGTGCGCGGTAGATTGGGAACACTGTCCAATCAGAGGACGGTGACGTGGGGCTCAGCCCAGACACAGTTAGTTAGGCTGCTGCCATTTTATGTAAGTTAAGGTGATGTAGCATAATCAAAGTTAGTAAATTGCTGTTTACAGCATTGTTGTTATTGTTCTGGGCAATACATAACAATTGGCGACGAGGTAAAAAATAAATCATAAATGGCATTTAAAGCTCCTAATCCGTTCTGGCCTGTGACGATGGTGAGACAAACGGCAGAGGCTTGGCTGCAATGGCTGACGTCCTTCCAGGACTACATCGAGTTCTTACTGATTTTAACAACATGTCTGGAGGAAGCGGCTACGGTCAAAATGCTCCGCATGCACTTGGGAGAGCTCGGACAGAACTATTTTGATGCCCTGCAACTACACAACGAAGCATGTTTTCCCAATGCGTTATTGGCCTTGGACAATGTGTGGTGGACTAAGACAATGTCTTCACATTCTCACCATTGCGGCAGACCCCCCCACAAGGATGTGGATGATTTCATTACCAGATTAACTTTGGTGGTGCAGGAGTGTAAGCAGAAAGACATCACTCCAGACAAAGTCAAGGAAGCCAAGGATGTCAAGGATGCATATCCAAACTTTGATCATGGGAGTCCAGGATGACAAGACCCAGGAGAGCCTTCTCCGAAATGCATGTCCTATCCTGGGATGAGGCATGCTCCACAGCTCGTCACATGGAGGCAGTCAAGTGGGGCCTTACACAGGCCGAACCTCCCCAACCACTACTGATCCAGACAGTGTTGGAACGAGAGCTACCTCCACAGAGCATCAACGTTTGCTAGCGATCGTTCCCAGCCAACAGCACATCAGCCCTCATGGATGTGCCATTGCTGCGGTGAAAACCATGTTAGGTGATCCGACAGCAAGCATTAAAAGATTGTCTGCTGGTTTTGCCAAAAGGTAGTGCGTCTTGAGAGGGTGTGCTTTACCAAGAAACGCTCCATGGGAAAACGACAAAGTTCGTCCATCAACCTCGCACATGGAGACATCCGGTACGAAGATTCAAATGCTGTTTTTCAAACCAGTGAGAAAGGCAGCCAGAACCAACATCCTTACCTTGTTGATAACCAAACTGTGAAATTTGAGCTTCATATTGGGTCAACCGTCACCTTGGTAAGTGAATCATCTTTGCACCAAATTCCTCCACTACAATCTCCCAGCTCGGTGTTCCGCAGCTGCACCGGAGATAACGTCAATGTACACAGTGTGTTCACAGCAGAAGCGGTCCATCGTGGGGAGCTGTTACACTTACCAGTGCATGTTGTCAGAGGATGTCAACAGCCTAATTTGCTGGGCAGAAATTGGACTAAGAGCATGTTGTCTGTGTCAACCGCATTGGTGAAAACCCCGCTTTGGCTGCTGTATTGCAACGGCACCAGCGTTTATTCCAAGCCAACGCTTCAGGTCAGTACTGTGGCCCGACCGCTGTTAGTATTTAATGAGAACCTCCAGTTTACTGTAAGTTTTACAAGGCCCGGCCAGTGCCTCATGCCGTGGGCCTGAAGGTCGAAAAAGAAGAAATCACCTGCTCGTGTGTCTATCTAAATGTCTTTTAAATATGATGGCATATCTACTTTTACCTCCTTGTTCAAGGTACTCATCACTCTGTATTAAAAAAATTGTAAAGCTCCTTTAATTTGTTTCTCTCGCATCTAAACCTATGCCCTCTCGTAAATGACATTTCCACACTGGGAAAAAAGATTCTGACCATTTACCATACCTATACCTCAGAGAATTTAATATATTTTGGTATACTTCTATCAGGTCACCCCCTTAAATGTTTCAAATGCCTCAGAGAAAACAATCCAAGTTTGTTCAAACTCTCCTTGTAGCTAACACATTCCATTTCAGACAATATCCCGGTGAACCTCTTCTGCATCTTCTTCAAAGTTTCCCCATTGTTCCTATAATGCAGCGACTAAAACTGGATACAACACTCCAAATTAAAGCTATATAGCTTTGATATAGCTGCAACATAACTTCTCAACTTTTATACTCAATGACATCTGCTTTTTTTTATCACCCTATCCACTGGTGCTGCAATTTCAGAAAGCTTTGTCCTTGAATTCCAAGATTACTGCATGTCAATGGTCCTATGAATCCTGCTATTCACTGTATACTTTCCTCTTACATATGACCTTTCAAAATGCAACACGTTACACTAGCAAGTTTAAATTCAATCCATGACTAATTTATATTTGTAAAGGTGACCATGAAACTGCTGCAACATTGCAAAAGCCTAGGAGGAAGGAAATCTTTTCCATCGTCAATGTAACCTAGTGATTCCAGAACCTCAGAAGTGTGATTGACTTTAAACCTCCATACCATTCAAAGCAATTAGAGGTGGTCTATGAAAGAATTCATGAAGGAACATAACTTGAATGTGTAAATCGGTGGCTTTGCTTAAAAAATGAGCCAGATCACAGGCAGCGCCCATAAAGCACTACCAGCTAGCTGCAAACATGTGTCAACATGTCCCAAAACTTCATTGACCGAGCATGGCAGCACAGAAGTCCCAAATACATTTCAGATGTTCATGCATTTGACCCCTTGGTCCCCACCTTGATTTATTAGAAACATAGAAACGTAGAAAATAGGTGCAGGAGTAGGCCATTCGGCCCTTCGAGCCTGCACCACCATTCAATATGATCATGGCTGATCATTCAACTCAGTATCCTGTACCTGCCTTCTCTCCATACCCCCTGATCCCTTTAGCCACAAGGGCCACATCTAATTCCCTCTTAAATATAGCCAATGAACTGGCCTCAACTACCTTCTGTGGCAGAGAGTTCCAGAGATTGTATTGTATTGTATTGTATTCAAATTTATTGTCATTGTTTCAATTAGAGACAACAAAATGAATTTCCCTTTACAGTCAGTATCATAAAAATAAATAAATAATAAATAATAAAACATATTAAAAATAAAATAGAATTTAAAAAAAAGCACAAACACAGAAAGTCCACGACACAACATAACACAATGGCACCAAGGTGAGGAAGGCACCATAGTCCAGCCAGCCTCCCCTCCGATCTTCCCAGATGTTCACCCGAGGTCGGGGCCTTCCGAGCACCCGCAGTCGCCACCCCGGGCGGCCCGATGCTCAGGCCCTCTCGCCGAGCTGATGGAACACCGACGCCAAATCCCGACGGTGAAAATCCTCCTCAGCGGCCCGGACCTCCCGATCAGCTGCCTCCCACCGGAGTCCGCTGCTCCCGAGTCCGCAGGCCGATCCGGGCGGAGTCGCAGGACCCCACGATGTTTGTCAGCGCTGCCCGCGTTGGGAGCTCCGCGAACCACAGCTCCAGGATGTCGGTGCCGCAGGCCCAGCACTCCGGGCTCCAGACGGCGATCCCCGGTAAGGCGTCGCCAGCCCCGCGATGTATCAGTGCTGTCCCGCCGCTGCTGGAGCTCTGGTCGGTCCAGGCAGGAAAGGCCGCTGGGGGTAGGGGCGAGGACGCGACTCGAATAATAGTCGCGTCCTCTCCAGGAAGCGACTGAAGGACGGTACCCCCCTTACCGTACCCTCTTCCCCCACATTAAAACATTAAAAAAAAAACATAAAAAACACACTTCAACATAACAAAAAAACAAACAAAAAACAAGGTGGAGGCAGCTGGCACCAGCGCCACCGGAAGTACAACACTCTCTGATTCACCACTCTCTGTGTGAAAAATGTTTTTCTCATCTCGGTCCTAAAAGATTTCCCCCTTATCCTTAAACTGTGTTCCCTTGTCCTGGACTTCCACAACATCGGGAACAATCTTCCTGCATCTAGCCTGTCCAACCCCTTAAGAATTTTGTAAGTTTCTTTAAGATCCCCCCTCAATCTTCTAAATTCTAGATACCTAATTTAGATATAATCATATCTGACCTTCAGTTTTATGCCAGACAAATTTCTAATCATCAGCAGCATCTGAAAACAATGATGTCCTTCCAGCAGCAGAAGCCTTGGCCATTGGGAGCTGCATGGTTGCAAAAACACAGGATTACAGATGCTAAATCCAGCCCAATGATTCCACAGATTGAATGAGTCCAGTTGCATTCAACAGAATGAATTCAAATTGTGTGGAGCAATGGCAAAAGTGAGATTACAAATGCATCAATATCAAAAAAGAACTGCAGATTTGTGCATTTGGAGCTACTGACACACTGCTTTGGATGTCAAATCAGCAATCTGACTACTTGTTAGAAAGAAAAAAATGCTGGATGCTACAAAATCTTATACTATACAAAATCTTATACTTATACAAAATCACTGAACATTGAGATGCAGAGCCAACACGGCAGAACAGAGAGCCTTCACTGAAGCACTTGGACTGCTGGAAGGTTCTGAGTGCGGTGCAGTGAAAGCAGAGATTTGCAATCAGATACTCCCTGACATGCAGGTCTGCATGTGTGGAAATGGAGAAAAAATAGGTTGTTGCAATGTATTAAATTATGCTGATTTTTTTCATGATTCTAGATGTTGTATACAAGCTTTCTATGTGGTCTGTCAAAGCATTAAGTATTTTATTGTGGATACCCATCTGACTCATCTTGGTTACCACTTATTTTGAGTCCTCTGCAGTGTAAATCAAAATAAACTTATTCAGAATAAAACAAGAACTGTGCAAAAATTATTCTGACATTCTCAGAGGCTATACATACATTCATTAGCATTTTATCATGGTGTTCGCAGAAATTTCATTATACCCGGCACCCTTGCCACTCATGTGGCCCCCTGGGGTGATATCCTTTCCCAGTCGTCTGCAGTTGAATGCTTGTGTAGCTGGAGAGCTGGCACCTCATTTATTCTTTCTCACTTTCCATGGCTGCTATTTACTCCCCTAGTCCCTCACCCTGTACATATCTCTGCTAATCCCTACTGTACACAAAATGTCTACATCATATTGTGCGCATAGACATTTATGCATGCAAGTAAGCACTAAGTTTCCCTGCCTTCAGTACAGTCAGTGGGCAGGTGAACTGTACTGGGAATGATTTAACCTCCCACAGCTCCTTGGTTAAAGAGATGTTGTTGGTTGCTTTGTATACAAAGGTCCAAAGTCTGGCAGAGAGATTTGCGGAAAAGGAATAGCTATTCCTTTACTCCAGTGATGCTGCCTGACCTGCATTTTGTATCTATTTTTGGTGTAAACCAGCATCTGTAGCTCCTTCCTATACAGTAAGCTTTGTGACCTGTATCACAAACCTTAGAGTGAAAATGCTTAAAAAATAAAGTCAGGAAAATGTGAACTTGGTGAATCTACAATCCAACAACAAGATCATTAAATTCTCCAAATTCAGACAGCATGCTCCTGCCCGGTTCCTTTCTTTCTCCTTATGATCTACCCAGTTCCTCTCACCCACACTTCACTTCAAATCCTGTGCCCAGCCCCCATCACTGTTTCTTTCCCCCCACACTTACTTCATCGTTCCATCACCCACACACTCATCCCCACTGTTCCAATCTGCCCACCGCACCACCCTTAACTGGTTGCAGGCTTCATATTCCTTTGCAATCAGATGCCATCATCTGCAGCCTTATATTACCTCAACCAATCACCTCCCAGCGTGTGCCACTTTTTCCCTTTCCTCCACCTACCTCCATTGGCCAATCGACCCCTCCTCATCAGGATTCACATAACACTTGTCAGCTCTTGCCTCACCCCTCCTCCTAACCTCTTTACACTGGCTATCTCCAGACTACTCTTTCAGTCCAGGTGCAAGGTTCCGACCTGGAACGTTGACTGTCCATTTTCCTCCATAGTTCTTGTTCGACCATGCTGGGTTTCATCAAACAGATTATTTATGTAATGGGGGAAACATTTGCTCTTTTAAGTTAAAGATGCGTTGTGGAATATGAGTAATTTCCATGAAAGCAAAGCACAATTTTAGATGAGGCTTCAGTTTAATATATTCCCACCTTTAACGCTGTTTGTTTCACGAGCATGCCCATTATTAGCACTTAATTGCATAGCATTACATCTACACGATTAAAAGATGCTCATATCATTCAAAGGTCTGATTGATTTTCTCATATTAGGTGAAAAGAAAGTTATAATTTTATCCTTTTACACCTGTGTGTTGTTTTTTCATCTATTTGATGGATCAATGTTCCTAGCTTCCATCTCCTGTCCCTGCCCTACAACCTGTATACTGCCCACCCCCCCCACACACACACACACACACACACACACACACACACACACACACACACACACACACACACACACACACACACACACACACACACACACACACACACACACACACACACACACACACACACACAAGCAAACATTCAAGGATGAAGCAATTGTAAGTGTCAAGTCTTTACACCAGAAATTAATGAGGTAGTGTGAAACAAGGGATATGCATATCCCTGGTGCAACTGAAATGCCCTGTGCCTAAGACTAGGCAGTTAAGATATTCAGACTTGCCCTAATAAGGCAAAAAGCAATAGTTGAGTTAATAACATAGACATAGAAATATTTCCATTGTTCTTTCTCCAGTTCGGAGCTGAAGCCAATAGGTTGATTGCTCCTTGCAATTCCTTCTTTCGAAAGGTACTCGATTGTTCTTCATTTACCAGCCTGCGCAATATCTCTGGATAATTTCATTTCATTTTATTATGTCATTTCTCAGGAAATAAACTGGAGCGAGAGAAATTTTAATAATTATCTCAGAAGACAAATACTTCCTCCTATAACAGTTGTGTGCTCAGTGAGAACTGTCTTTCCTTACTGACAAGATTTATATTCAGTGAATTGAACTAGACTGTGGTGCAGAGATCATTATTAACAAACTATCAACTGGGGAACAAAATATTTAAATGCCCCTGATTTTACAACATACTACAGCATATGCTCCCAACTCTGAATGTTATGAGTTCCTTTTCCACTCTGCTACACAACCCCATTTTAATTGGTATATCAGATTATTAAATATATTCTAAGCAGCAATGGGAGGAACAAGCCAAGAAAATCCCTGAATTGGTACATAAATCAGGACTGCAAATTTTGATATTGCATGTCTTGTTTCACCATCTGCATCATTGATTGTAAATGATGAATGATGATTGTAACTTGTGAATGCCAGCAGCAGTCCTTTTCAAACATTGTTTTCTATATTTTGCCAAGCTTAATCATTACCTTCCACCCTTGTCCAGTTGAGTTGTATCAGACTGTTGCATTAAAACATCATTGTTTTAGTCCTATGAGGTTTCAAACTAACAGTCTGATACAACTGAATGCCCTGCTAGGTTGGTGCAGTGACTAGTTAAGAATCAACTGCATTGTTATGGATCTATAATCACACATTCCAGATAGGGACACAATTTCTTCCCTAAAATATACTATTAAAGCATTTGTGCTGAGTTGTGGAACTCTGGCCAGTGTGTTGGAAACTGTTTCAGTACTGCAGAAACGCCAGGTTTTCTGAACAGCAAAGTACAACTCTAGTGGACACCTTTCATAAAATAAGGTTGGATGCACAGCTATGAATGTTCGGGCTTCAAGACCGAGGGCGCAGTAACTAATCAGCACCTTGTGGGGTGGTGCTGAGTGGGGCACTGGTGTGACTGTTCTAATGTCTTTAAATTTTGAACTTAATATAATTTATTTGCTTTTGTTTCTTTACCTCGTTTTATATCTCTCTTAGTAGCACATTTTCCTCCAGTTTATCCATTTTCCTTTTCCGCCATTCGCTGTCTCAAGGCAGCTTATTTTTTGTTTTAAATAGAACAATTACAGTTGTGGCCTGAAAGTGCAAAGACACCAAAACAATGCTGTGTGACTCTCTAAGCTCTATGATCAGTCAGACAATGGTGAGCTATGTTTTTAATATAACTTTGGATGAAAGAGTGCTGACTGGATATTAATGTCTAATGGCCAAAATTGGGGGTTTAAATCCATGCGACAGATTTAATTAAGTCCTCTCCCTTTACTGTGTATAAGAATTGTTTATGAGAGATTTGTCTCAATGCAGCCCCTAAATACTGGGCAAACTTCTGTAAACAACTAAAAGATAGACACAAAATGCTGGAGTAACTCTCTGGATATAAGGAATCGGTGATGTTTCGGGTCGAGACCCTTCTTCAGGCTGAGAGTCAGACACAGAGATAAGGAAGGGTAATGTGTGAAAACAAGACATCAAAAGAGATAAAGCTGGGGTATGTCACTGAGGGGAGCAGTGGGAGAGGATGTTGCAGAACTCTCGTCGGAGAGAGGAGGAGAACTTCTTCATAGTAGGCATAGCCTGAGGAGATTTTGTAATGGAGCAGACAAAATGTATAGGAAGGAACTGCAGATGCTGGTTTACACCGAAGATAGAAACAAAATGCTGGAGTAACTCAGCGGGACAGGCAGCATCTTTTTGTAAAAAGGCAAACTTGGTTCATTTCATAATAAAATATTCAACAAAGCCGAACACAATTTATCATGATGAGTATTGAAAAGCCACCTGCAGAAAGGCGATTTCATTAAATCAACCTCTCATTGTAATGTTCAGCTAAATGTAGATTAAAGAGTAACAATTGTTTCAGCCTTTCAAATTTCATTTTAATCTGAACATTTGGTAAAATCTGCACTGACACTTAGAATTTGTTCTCCCTTTGCAATGTGTCATATTTTATTAATCTGCATATTTTCTAAAGTCTTTGCAATTACTTCAGTCTGTGGATGTGACATCGATGTCATCTCTTACCTTTCCTATTTGATCTGTGCTGTCGAGTACCTAAATTTACTGACTGCTATTAGAAAGGAAATATGATGATGGTCCCTCTGTGGTTATTATGATTGCTTCCTCCCCCCCACCTCTTCTTCCTTGTATGTCTTTGTTCCTTGCTGCCATGTGGTTCCACAGGGGGCTGTCAACCTTTAATTCTCCATTGGCTATCTATGAATCTTAACAGAGAAGGTTGCGCAATATTACAGTTTTCAGCCTTTGTGATGATTTATAACTGACCTGTTAATGTTCTCTCCATATTACTACTTTTACTTCTTTTGGTGGTGGATCTCATGGTTGAAGGAGAGGGAGTTGGGTACATTGAGTTATCTGATCATACTAGGCTAATTATTTCCTCCATCTCCAAAGGATTCTGAAGTTAGCTGTAAATTCGGACCTGTTAACCGATTACTTGTTTACTAGTCAACAAATCACTAATTAAAACTGAGAACTTGTTAGTGCAGTGTTATACATACAATAGTATCACCAACTTTAATGATCTCACTGAGTGCAGTCTGCTTGCATCTCCTCTCCGCAACAATACCCTATTTTATTATAACTTAGAAATTCATTGACTCCTTTGCAAGATAGAGCTAGATAGACACGTGCAGATGCTGGTTTACACCAAAGATAGACACGAAATGCTGGAGTAACTCAGCGGGATAGGCAGCATTTCTGGAGAGAAGTAATGGGTGACATTTCGGGTCGAGACCCTTCTCCAGACTGAAAGTCAGGGGAGAGGGAGTCCAGAGATATGGAAGGGTAAAGTGTGAAAATGAGAGATCATAGCAGATGTGTTAAGGAAATGTAGAATAATTCATTGTTAGCTGAGGGGAAGGTGACAACGAGGCACACAATCAGTAATATTTAATCAGGAGGACAGTGGAACAAGTTGGAAAACTAGGATGGGGGAGGGATTGAGAGAGGAAAAGCATGGGTTACTTAAAGTTAGAGAAATCAATTCTATTACTGCTGGTTTGTAAGCTGCCCAAGCGAAATACGAGGTGCTCTTCCTCCAATTTGCATTGGGCCTCACTCTGACAGTGGTGAAGGCCCAGGGCAGACAGTCAGTATGGAAATGGGAGGGGGAGTTAGTGTTTAGCAAACGGGAGATCACGTAGGCCTAGGCAGACTGAGCAAAGGGGTTCAGCGAAACGATCGCCGACCAGTGCTTGGTCTCGCTGATATATAGACCACACCTGGAACAGCAGATACAGTAGAAGAGGTGGGAAGAGGTGCAAGTGAACCTCTGTCTCACGTAAAAGGACTGAAGGGTTCTTGGAAGGAGTCGAGGGAGGAGGTATAACGACAGGTGTTGCATCTTCTGCGGTTGCTGGGGAAGGTATCTGGGGAGGGGTGGTTTGGGTGGGAAAGGCTGGGTTAACCAGGGAGTTGCAGAGGAAACGGTCTCTGTGGTAGGTGGAAAGGGGTGGAGATGGGACTAGTGGTGGGATCCCGTTGGAGGTGGCGGAAATTTCGGATAATTATGTTTTGTACGCGATGGTTGATAGGGTGAAATGTAAAGGGCCTATCCCACCAGCATGCGATTGCATGCGTCTAGTGCGACCAAGCGTGGTCACTTGAGGCGTATGGCCGCGCGGGGTCGGTACCACTTCGATCAGCGGAGGCCTATGGAGTTGTGCGGGGCTGGTCCCGACATCGCGCGGGGCTCCAAAAATCTTGCACCGTCCGAAAATCCCGCGCGACAACGGGCTGTCGGCCCGCAGCCGCATTGAGGCCGTACGCAGCGCCTCGACGGGCGTACGCAGCGTCTCGACGTCGTATGCAGTGTCTTGACGCTGTACGCAGTGTCTTGATGGCGTACGCCTAGCGCGTGGCGTTGCACGATTACGTCATTGCCCGGCGTGCCATTGCGTGATGACGTCACTGCCCGACGCCGTGCGACATCCAAATTCAGTCGTCCCGCCTCCTGCCCAGCTGATTGGTGAGTATGATGTCGGGACCAGCCCCGCACAACTCCATACGCCTCAGCGGTTGGAATTGGGACCGGCCCCGCGAGGCCGTATGCCTCAAGCCACCACGTTTGGTCGCGCTTGCAATCGCATGCTGGTGGGACAGGCCCATAAGAACTAGGGGAACTGTTCTGACTAGGGGGGAGGTGGAGCAAGAGCACAGCTGCGGGATACTGAGGAGACTGGTGCGAGAGCCACATCTAGGATGGAAGAGGGGAATCCCCGTTCCCTAAAGAATGTGGACATCTCAGATGATCTGATTTGGAACACCTCATTTTGAGCGCAGATATGTCGTAGACGGAGGAATTGGGAGTAGGGGATAGAGTCTTTGCAGGAAGCAGGGTGGGAAGAAGCATAGTCTCGATAGCTGTGGGAGTCGGTTGGTTTATGATAGATGCCAGTTGATAGCCCATCTCCTGTGATGGAGACAATGAGATCAAGAAATGGAAGGGAGATGTTGGAGATGGTCCAAGTGAATTTGAGTGCAGGAAGGAAATGAGTAGTGAAATTAACGAAGTCCATGAGTTCTGCATGGGTGCAGGAGGTAGCCCCGATGCAGTCATCGATGTAGCAGAGATAGAAGTCAAGGATGGGGCCAGTGTATGCCTGGAACAGTGATTATTTGATGTACCCTACAAAGAGTTTGGCATAGCTGGGGCCCATTTGAGTGCCCATGACTACGCCTTGGATTTGGAGGAAGTGGGAGGAATCGATGGAGAAGTTGTTAAGAGTAAGTAGTAGCTACGCTAGGCGAAGGATACTGTTGGTAGGGGGAAATTGGTTGGTTCTGCAGTCGAGGAAGAAACGGAGGGCTTTAAGCCGTTCATGATGAGGGATGGAGGTGCAGAGTGACAGAACATCCATAGTAAAGATGAGGGAGTGGGGGTCTGGGGAAACGGAAGTCATTGAAGAGACGAAGGAGGTGTGAGGTATCTTGGACATAGGTTGGGAGGGATTGGAAGGGGGGGGGGAAATAGAATGGAGTCAAGGTATGTGGAAATGAATTCAGTGGGACAGGAGCAAACAGAAACAATACAATACAATACAATACCTTGTATTTGTCATTTGAACCTCACATGAGGTTCAAACGAAATTTGGTTTCTGCAGCCATACAAAAAAAGAACCAAGACACACCAACACAATTCAATTCACATAAACATCCATCACAGTGAGTCCTCCTCACTGTGATGGAAGGCAAAACTTGTCTCTCCCCTGCTCTCCATTCCTCTCCCGAAGTCGAGGTCAAAGCCCCCGGCGGGCGCTAGCAAGTCCGCGGCCACTCAAAGCCACGCCGGGCGATGTAGGGCCCTGCCCCGGGTCTTGATGTTGGAGCCCCTGGCGGGCGCTAGCAGGTCCGCGGCAATTTACAGCCGCGCCGGGCGTTGTAAGGCTCCGCTCCAGGTCACTCTCAACCCCGCAATTCGGGCGGGAGAAGTCGCCGTTGCCGGTGCCCCGCAAAGCAGTCTCCCACCGGGGACCCGCGAGCTCTCGGTGTCATCATCCACCGGAGTCGGGTCGCAGCAGCTCGCCGCCGCAGCTCTCCACGCTCCGAAGCTGGCTAGCTCCACGGAGGTAGGTCCGTAGGTCCACAGCTCCACAGCTCCACAGCTCCACAGCTCCACAGCTCCACAGCTCCACAGCTCCACAGCTCCACAGCTCCACAGCGGTAGGTCCGCAGCTCCCCAGCTCCACAGGCTCCGTGACTTCAGCCCCCAGGTCGCTCCGGTTCGAGGCCGCTCCACGGCGCTAGGCCCCAACGGCAACGGAGACCCGACAGGGAAAAGGTCGAGTCTCCATGCAGGGAAGAGATTTAAAAGTTTCCCCCACCCACCCCCCACCCCCCACACATACACATTTAAAAATCCACTACAAACTAAACCCTCAACAGGACAAAAAAATAAAAAAATACACAGACAGACTGCAGAGGCCGCTGCGACGTCGGTCGCGCCTTGCAATGGAATGGGTGACGTCTCAGTAAACAATGGGTCTGCCAGGGCAGTTCTGTTTATGGATTTTGGGGAGAAGGTAAAACCAGGCCATGTGGGGCTGGGGAAAGATAAGGTTGGAGGCTGTGTAGGCCAGATAGCCAGAAGTGATAAAATCAGAAATGGTCTTTGAGATTATAGCCTGATAACTCTTGATAACTCATCTGTGGGGTCATGGTCCAAGGATAAGTAGTTAAGGTGTCTGAGAGCTAACGCCTGGCCCCAGCATGAAATAGCACAGTGTGGTATGCACGAGTCATTGTAGGAAATAGAATAGGAGAGCTAGAAAAAAATATGTTGACAAAGTTGCATTAGTCTGTTCTCATAAATCACAAACTCAGATACTGAGACATAAGGTAAAGGAGAGTAGGTTAGAGGAGCATGAGAGATGAAGAAGGGCACCTACTGTGCAAACTGACTGAAAGGCTCAGGTGAGGGACCCAACATGAACATTTTCTGGAAAAGGTTAGTGGGAATGCACTCAATGCTTGGATGTAAGTTCTGAATGTCATGTCAGATTGCATCCAACCAATATCAAGCAACAAGGAGAAGTCTTTCTACAATATTATACAGCAATTATGTCAAGCCTATTAAGCATCACTTCCACATGAGATAGACCCTAACTGCTGGAGTAATTCAGCGGGTCAGGCAGCATCTCTGGAGAAATGGAATGGGTGACGTCTCAGGTCGAGTCCCTTCATCAGACTTCAGTCTAATGAAGGATCTCAACCCGAAACGTCACCCATTCATTTTCTCCAGAGATGCTGCCTGACCCGCTGAGTTACTCTAGCATTTTGTGTCTATGTTCAGTGTAAACCAGCATCTACAGTTCCTACTTCCACTCAGGGGAAGATATGCAATTCTGAGCCAGCTAGCACTGACACTCCTTCACTGCATCATCTGTGAGATTGGGTTAAAACTCTCATGAAGGCACAGGTGGAAACCGCACACAGCTCTCACCTCTTTTGAGATTCAGACTGATCTCGTTAAAACTTGGCTCACTGTCTACCAACAGATGTAGAGAGCTGCCTCCTAAGAAAACACTTTAGGCAACAGGAAGAATGCAGCAGTTTAGTTGGTCTTTGGGCCTTGCATGGGTCTGGACAAACAATGCCCACTCCCCCTCCCCAGCTTATTTGCTAGACTACATCTATTCATGGTGGAGTGAAGTCAGTCCAAATCTGGACAAGAGCTAATCATGGCCATTCAGCCTGAATATTTCTTTCCAAAAAAACAAATTGCTGGAGAAAATCAGCAGATAAAGCAGTTTCTGTGGAGGGAAATGGACAGATGATATTTCCGGTCAGGACCCTTCATCAGACTGATGAAGAAATATCCCGACTAACAAGAAAATCTGTGTTCCTCCATGAACATTTCAGTCCCTGCTTCTAGTGACCTGGAGGCAGCCATAGGAGAAGGGACACACACGAGGTTAGGGCAGTAAAATAGAATCAAGAAGCACCAGGATGATACTTAATATGCTCATTATGTTTCATTTGTATGAGTATTTTAATTGCATTAATTTTTAAGTTTACTTTGAAGTTAACATTTTATTGGTATTGTTACACAAAATCCTTTTTTTTAAGAAACTAGAAGGTGTCCTGACAGGCAAAGTAGTTGAATGCACGAGTTGTCTCGCCCGTGAGAGATGAATTTGTAACTTTGACAAAGATGATCCTGATTGGAAGATAGGGAGTTGTGAAGTAATTCTGAGACAGATACCAAGGGCAATAGCTACTTCTCGTTATTAAATAAACAACAGTTTTGCAGCTTCGGTGAGAGTAATGCTGCCCATATAGCCAGAGTGCTCAGTGGCAGCGATTAGAAGGTCTTTTAGCAAGGTTAATGTTGTATGGTCTTGGATCCTCAGCATTAACAGATTTATCCACTCTGATCCTGATCCTGAAGTGTTGAAGAACAAAAAAGCATGAGTAAGTCATGATAAACATAGCAGAGTTACATGAAACTTAAGTACCAGAGAAAGAAAGCTCCAGATTGCCTTGGCTTACAGTACTTTGTAGATATGTTAAGGCATGACCATTATCTTTGCCTTCAGTTCGTGTTTCAAAATTTAATTAAGTTAGACACAAGACTAAGTAAAAGACTTAGTGGTACAATTCCTACTTGACATTTGTTGGCTCATGGCCTGTTGCAGATTCTTCTTATAGCCTCTTGACTTGATTAACAGGGAAGCAATTCCATGTAGCTGTTGTATTATTGCTTTCCCATGCATGGAGGCTTATTTATGAGGCAGTGATGAAGAGCTAACATTTTTGTTAAACTCCATGTGTATGGAATGCACTTCTATGGCTATGTGTTAACCAAAGAACTTGCAAAGAAGATTTGTGGGGGGTAATCAGGACTGGACTTTGAGTTTTAAGGAGGCTGGATAGGCTAGGACTTTTTTCTTGTAGTGTTGGAGGCTGATGGGTGACCTTATCATGGTTTGTAAAATCATAGGTGACATAGAAAAACTGAATGAGTAGATTCTGTCCAAGGTTATTGCCAGTTGAGCCAAGTCTGTGCAACTTTTTTTCTGAGCCTAATAATTATTTTCAGCTATGCTTTGATCTGACTAATAACTCCCAACAACACAGTTGATTAAATCTGTAATTGACACTACTGATTGTTGGATGGAATCCCAACTTTCGATTGACCATTGGATCTGCAGATCTGCCAAACAATGAAGGTTCATGTTGAATTTCTGGAAAACACAGACCACATCCTACATCACAGGAGCCAATTCTTGTTAGAATTAAGTGATGAAATTCAGTGACCTCAGTGAGAAGGCACAGCCTATTGTGGATTGAGAAAACATCAGGGTTTGAAAGTGAAGATTTAGATTGGCAGGAAACACAAGGTGTACAAAGCAGCACTGATACCTACATTCCTATACACTTCTGAGACCTGAACTGCCTGCAGCAAGGTTTCAAGGTCAGTTTATTGTCACATGTACCAATTAAGGTACAGTGAAATTTGAATTACCATACAGACATACTAAAAAAAAGCAACAAGACACAACTGCATAAAAGTTAACATAAACATCCACCACAGCAGATCCCCCAACTTCCTCACTGTGATGGAAGGCAATGAAGTCCAAGCTTCTTCCTCTTTTTTTCTCCCGCAGTCGAACCATCCGCAGTCGGGGTGATCGAAGCTCCCGCATCCGGCAGTCGAAGCCTTCGCGTCGGGGTGATCGAAGCTCCCGTGTCGGTCCTGCGACTTGGAGTTCCCAAAGTCGGTCCCTGATGTTAAAGTCCCACAGACCCCCGCGGTGGAGCTCAGAGGTCAAACCCTGGCAAAGGGATCGCGAACTCCGTGATGTTAAAGTCTGCAGTCACCCGTGGTGGAGCTCTCGAAATTGGTCTCCAACGGATGCCTCCAACTCCTCCATGTTAGGCTGCAGTGCGGACGGAGATACCATACGGAATTAAACAAAATAAAAAAATCTCATCTCCTTCGAGGTAAGAGATTAGAAAAATTTTCCACCAACTCCCCACATAAAGCAAGCTAAAGAACACTAAAAACATACATTTAACACAGACAAACAAACAACAAAAGAACAAAGGGACAGACAGACAGCTGGCGAGACAGCCATTGCTGGTGCCACCCGGCAGATATCCCAACTGGGAAATGCCACCAATGCAGTCTTCACAAAATCCTCCAAATGCACTGGCAGGAGAGGCAAATCAACCAGTCTTCTCAGCGAAGCTCGCAGCCCGAGCAATGAAGGACTAATAATCCTCAGCTGGCTACATTAAGCAGACCATCTAATTGCCATGCCTGCCTCCAAGCTGCTGAAATAGACACTCAGTACCATGTGAAAATAAAAATAACAGCTAGAAATCGAAAATAAAGACAACAAATATAGAAACACTCAGTAGGTCAGACCACGTCTGTGGGGAAAGAACCAGTTAATGTTTCAGGTCGGAGTGCCGTCTAGTTGTGACCAAGGATCTTTCAACTGAAACATTAACTCTGTTTCTGCTCATACAGGAGCAGGCTGACTTTTGAATTATTTCCAGCATTTTTGCCTTTACTGTGTACCACCAACCCGTGTCATGGGAAGACATTGTCAGCTGGACATATAAAAAAACTTCAGTGTACATAGAACAATACTGCACAGGGACAAACCCTTCAGTCCAAGATGTCAATGCCAGCCAGGATGCCAAATTTAAACTAATCCCTTCTGCCTGTATGTGATCCATATCCCTTCATTCATAGAAGCATTGAAACATGAAAAAAGTAGGTGCAGGAGGAAGCCATTCGGCCCTTCGAGCCAGCACCGCCATTCAATATGATCATGGCTGATCATCTAAAATAAGTACCCCATTCCTGCTTTTTCCCCATATCCCTAGATTCCTTTAGCCCTAAGAGCTAAATCTAACACTCTCTTGAAACATCCAGTGAATTAACCTCCGCTGTATTCTGTGGCAGAGAATTCCACAGATTCACACTTTCTAGGTTCACACCTCATCTCAGTCCGAAATGGCCTACCCCTTATTCTTAAACTGTGACCCCTGGTTCTGGTCTCCCCTAACATCGGGAACATTTTTCCTCCATCTAGCCCGTCCATTCCCTTAAGAATTTGATATGTTCCTTTTAGTGACCCTCTCATCCTTCCAAATTGCAGTGAATACAAGCCCAGTCGACCCACTCTTTCATCATATGTTAGTCATGCCATCCTGGGAATTAACCTGGTGAACCTACGCTGCACTCCCTCAATAGCAATAATGTCATTCCTCAAATTAGGTGTCCAAAATTGCACAAAATATTCCAGGTGCGGTCTATCCAGGGCCCTGTACAACGGCAGTAGGATCTCCTTGCTTCTAAACTCAAATCCTCTTCCAACATGCCATTAGCTTTCTTCATTGCCTGCTGTACCTGCATGCTTACTTTCAGTGACTGATGTACAAGCACACTTAGGTCTCGTTGCATCTCCCCTTTTCCTAATCTGATACCATTCAGATAAGAATCTGCAAGTTCTTGCCACCAAAGTGGATAACCTCACATTTATCCACATTATACTGCATCTGCCATGCATCTGCCACTCACCTATCCAAATCACCTTGCAGCTTCATAGCATCCTCATCGCAGCCCACACTGCCACCCAGCTTTGTGTCATCCGCAAACTTGGAGATGTCACATTCAACCGTTAATATATATTGTAAATAACTGGGGTCCCAACACCTAGCTTTGCGGCACCCCACTAGTCGTTGCCTGCCATTTTGAAAAGTGCCCATTAATTCCTACTCTTTGCTTCATGTCTGCCAACCAGTTCTCAGTCCATGCCAATACCCTACCCCCCTATACCATGTGCTCTAATTTTGCATACTAATCTCTCGTGTGGGACTGCCAAAGGCTTTTTGAAAGTCTAGATACACCACTTCCTCTGGCTCTCCCTTATCCATTCTACTTGTTACATCGTTAAAAAATTGCATAAGACTAGTCAAGCATGATTTCCCCTTCATAAATCCATGCTGACTTTAATCGATCCTATCACTGCTTTCCAAATGCGCTGCTATAACTTCTTTAACAATTGACTCAAGCACCTTCCCCACTACCGATGTAAGGTTAAATTTCCCCGTTTTCTCTCTGCCTCCTTTCTTAAAAAGTAGAGTTACATTGGCTACCCTCCAATCCACAGGAACTGATCCAGTCAAGAGAACATTGGAAAATGATCACCAATGCATCTACGATCGCTAGGGCCACCTCTTTGTGTACTCTGGGATGCAGACCATCAGGTCCTGGGGATTTATCTGCCTACAGTCACAACAGTTTACATAACACCATTTACTGACTAATGTGGATTCCTTTCAGTTCTTCCCTCCCACTAGATCTCACTAGATCCTCGGTCCCCTAGTATTTATGTGAGAATGTTTGTGTCTTCCTTATAACAATTACAGCACGGAAACAGGCCATCTCGGCCCTACAAGTCCTTAATGAAGACAGAACCAAAGTACTTGTTTAACTGTCCTGCCATTTCCTTGTTTCCCATTATAAATTCATCTCTCCATGATTGTAAGGCTCTTACATTTGTATTCACTAATCTTTTCTTTTCAATAACTAAAGAAACTTTTAGAGTCAGTTTTTATATTCCCCGCAAGCTTTCCTTCATGCTCTTCCCCCCCCCCCCTCTTAATTAACCCCTTTGTCTTCCTCTGTTGAGTTCTAAATTTCTCCCAGTCCTCCGGTTTGCTGCTTCCACTGGCCGATTGATATGCCTCTTCCTTGGATTCAACACTATCCTTGATTTCCCTCGTTAGCCACAGTTGAGTTGCCTTCCCCGTTTTCTTTAATCGCCAGACAGGGATGAACAATTTTTTGAGTTCATCCATGTGTTCTTTAAATCTTTGCCATTGCATCAGCACCGTCAACCCTTTATGTATAATTTGCCAGTCTATCCTAGCCAATTCCAGTCTCATCCCTTCCAAGTCTCCTTTCTTTAAGTTCAGGACCCTAGTCCCTAAATTAACCATGTCACTCTCCATCCTAATGTTGAATTCCACCATATTATGGTCACTGTTGCCCAAGGGGCTCTGCACAACAAGATTGCTAACTAATCCTTCCTCTTTACACGATACTCAGTCTAGGATGGCCTGTCCTCTAGTCGGTTCTTTTACATATTGGTTTAAAAAACCATCCCGTATACATTCCAGGAATCCTCCTCCTCAGAGCTGCTACCAATAAGGTTGGCCCAATCTATATGTAGAATAAAGTCACCCATAATAACTGCTGTACATTTGCTACATGCATCCCTAATTTTATTTTCGTTTTGGTTAGTCTAGTTTTTGGTTTTTAGTTTGTGTTTTGGGGGGGGGGGGGGTTTAAACGGGGCTTGCTGTCTCTCCCTGCGGGGGAATGCGACTTTTTTGTCGTATTCCCCTTCTCTGCCTCTGTCTGCGCTGAGGCCTAATGGCGGAGCTGGCGACCTCGAGGCTCAGGAGGCAGAGCCTGCCAGGACGGCCCGGCTCGGGGCTGGAACAGGGCTTTCGTGAGGGGCTGTGACGGCCGGCCCGAGGAAGGAACGGTGCTCCCGTCGGAGTAGCCGAGCTCGGGGAGGTACGGCGTTCCCAGCCCGAGGGAGGAGCGGCGCCCGGTCGGGGCGGCCCAGCCCGAGGAAGGAGCGGCGGCCTGGCGCGAGGCTGAGACGGTGGCAGTACTCACGTGAGGGCGATCCGGCCCGGGGCTGGAACGATGCTCCGGGGGCTGGGACGGCAGTTCTGGTGGCGGTGGCCTGAGACCGGGGGTTCGGCCGCGGGCCAGCGGCTGCGTCAGCAGGTCTGGTGAGCGGCAGCTTCGACTACCCCGGGCCGCGGTGTTTGAGCCGCAGGACAGGTTTTAACATCGCCCGGGGGGTATCGCCTCAGCGCAGAAGGAGAAGAGGAGGGAAGAGACTGCAGCCCTAAGACTTTTGCCTCCATCACAGTGAGGAGATGTTGGGTGGACTCACTGTGGTGGATGTTAATATGTGTTTATTGTTGTTTTTTATTGTATTGTATTATATGTATGACTGCTTAAATTTCGTTCAGACTTCGGTCTGGATGACAATAAAAGGCTATTCTATTCTATTCTATTCTATTCCTGCTTGAAGCTATCGCCAACCTCCCTACTGCTGTTTGGTGGTCTGTATACAACTCCAACAGCGTTTTCTGCGCAAAAGCACTGATTCATATGAAATACCTCCAGTTACAAATCTCCTGCCATACAGCGGTGTATGGAGCAGTTGCTCCAACGTGACAGGCTCCGGGAGATGGAGTCTAGTCACTGTGGGCACTATGTTAAACCCACAGTAGCACCTCTTGTAGGACTGCACAGTGCATCTCCCTCGTCAGAGGGGAGTACTGGGGGTCAGTTCTGGGCTGATCCTGAAGAGGGGTTTGCAGAAGAGAAATCAAGTGTGCAAGGGGTGCAGGAACGTGAAAATCTACTGGACATGGTGTCCAACTTCATACAGCCAGACCAGACTGGCCAAAACCTGGAACAAAAACTAGCTGCCAGTATAGATTATATGTCCTTTAACCAGCTACAGGAACAGGCTGTATTGGACACCACGGCAAGACACTTGTATATCCCTGAATGTTCCTGTTGTAAATAATTGCATATGGAAACATATGGTTCTTTAGTAACTTGTCAGTTTCTTTGTTGAACTAAATTAAGGCGCATGTTGCAATCAAAAGCGCTTGAACAATTGGTTGGGAAGAAAGCCAAACTGTAAGAAAGACGACTGCGCCTCCTTTTCAAGAGCAGCCAGCTGGAGTTAGAGGCATGGATGTCAAACTCCAAAAGGTACTAAAGCTCCTAACAGCGGGAATAACAGCTTTCGCCCGCACAGTAGATGAGAAGGACATGTTGCAGGACCAACAGGATGCACTGGCACTGCTTTGCAACACACAATATGAAATAAACAGCATCAGGAAGAGTGCCATCCGGCCTGCTCTAAACCCAAAATTCGCAGGTCTGTGCAAACCTGGAAACGTAAAACCACCAATTTTACTATTTGGAGGTAACCTATCGAAGCAAGTCAAGGAGCTCGATGAGGAGGCAAAAACCCTGGGGCTCATAAAAGCGACTTCATCAAAAACCTACTACGGCCATAAACAGCACCCTTACGCACTCACCAGTAGAACAAGACAAACTGGTGAAAGCTCAAAGGTCCGGTACACCGAACATGAGTCTTTTTTTGGCCATGGCCCAGGCCGGCCTTTTTGGAAAATACGCAAACCTCCAACACCAACCCAACCACAAACCCAGACACCGGCGCCTCAACATCAACGAAGGAGTTACAAAAAGAAGTAAACCTGCCACTGGTAACTATGGAGGTAGGTGGGTCTGGTTCCCTACAAATTGCAGGGAGCATGGAGGTTAGGGGGAGATTACACTTCTTTCTGGATGCATGGAGTATGTTAACTACCGACACTTATATTTTAAGCAGTATCCAGGGATATACCATAGAATTTATACACAAATACAGCCCTCCAGTTCAGCATGTACCGAACCGAATGTTCGTACTTTCAGGTAAAGAAAAATCAGAAGCGCATGCTGAACTGGAGCGGCTTTACGCAAAAGGGGTAATTGAAAAATCCCAACACGAATCACTAGAATTTGTGTCCAATATCTTTACCAAAAACAAAAAAGATGGTGGTTGTCGCATCATCATAGATTTGACCAAATTGAATACATTTGTACAATATATTCATTTTAAAATGGAAACCTTTGTTACTGCAAAACAATTGATTTCCAATGGTTACTTCATGGCTAGCATCGATTTAAAAGATGCTTACTATTCAGTGCCTATACGAGGTGACCACAGATGTTACTTAAAATTCAACTGGATGGGACAGCGCTGGCAGTATAGAGCGCTGCCAAATGGGTTAACATCAGCCCCCAGGCTGCTCACAAAAATTTTGAAACCAGCCCTAGCGTTTCTGCGGAAACGAAAACACATGGTCATGGCATATCTAGATGACATACTTATTGTGGGCAAAACTTTGGAATTGGCCAAACAAACCGTAACAGCCACAAAACAGTTATTTGAAAAACTGGGGTTTATTATCCATCCAGTTAAATCTAAATTAACGCCTTCCACTACTATGGACTATTTGGGGTTCACCATTGACTCAGTTCACATGTCGGTGACTTTGCCAAAGGGAAAGGCTATAGACTTAATAGAGGCTTGCAATAACCTCATTGACATCAGTAAACCGTCCATCAGATTGGTAGCAAAAGTAATTGGCAAAATGGTGGCTGCTTTTCCAGCCACACAATTCGGACCTTTACATTACCAAAATTTACAGAGAGCAAAAATACGAGCACTCAAAATTAATGCTGGTCATTTTGACAGACCAATGAAGCTACCAATCAAAGCTATAATGGAACTAAAATGGTGGAAAGATAACATTCGGCTTTGTTTCAATCCAATCATTATCAGCAACCCTTCTATGGTGCTACAAACTAATGCCAGTGCACTTGGTTGGGGTGCCACCAATTCCATCTGCAGCTGTGGAGGTAGATGGACTGCACAGGAGGCATCATTATTACAAACACTGGGCATAAACTACCTGGAAATGTTGGGTGCATTCCATGGCCTAAAGTCATATTGTTCTGGGTTATATCACCAGCATGTTAGACTACAGATTGACAATACCACCGTGGTAGCATATATCAACCACATGGGTGGAAACAAATCGACATCATGTGACAATCTGGCTAATACAATTTGGCAATGGTGTATCCAGGGACATATTTGGATATCAGCTACTTACCTACCAGGTAAACTAAATTCAGTGGCAGACACCAGGTCACGCAAATTTAATGAAAACACCGAATGGATGTTGAATAAAAAAGTATTTGCTGATATTACAGCACGGTATGGAACACCAGATATCGATCTATTCGCATCCAGACTTAATCACCAGTTATCAAACTATGTTTTGTGGGAACCAGACCCTGGGGCAGCGGCGACAGATGCATTTTCGCTGCATTGGGGGAAATTGATTATTTATGCATTCCCTCCTTTTTGCCACATCAGTCGGGTATTAAGGAAAATACAACAAGACTCTGCGTCTGGTATTTTGGTAGTACCCGATTGGCCTACTCAACCATGGTTCCCTGTGATACTCAACATGGTATTAGAACCATGTATCACCATCCCGAATAGACCAGATTTATTGGTTCATCCCATAACAAGGGATAGCCACCCATGTCATAACTATATGAATTTATTAATTTGTAGAGTCTAAAAATACCTCTACTACAGCTGGGACTGACGGACCAAACAGTGAACATAATTTCGGCGGCCCACTGACAGTCCACCAAAAAACAGTATCTGGTCTATATCAGGAAATGGGAGATGTATTGTCACAGAAACAGCATCACCTGCAGATCAATGAACATCCCGTCTGTTCTGGAATTCCTGGCAGGCCTCTATTATGATGAGGGGCTCAGTTATAGTGCCATCAACTGCGCCAGAAGTGCCCTATCAACTTATCTATGGCAAGGAACAGAGCGTCATTCTGTTGGGACTCACCCCCTGGTAACAAAACTTATGAGGGGAATTGTTAATACCAATCCCCCAAGAACCAGCTCCTCTCAAATATGGGATGTGAGTATTGTCCTGACGATGCTAAGGAATTGGTCTCCAGCAACAGCTCTGTCCCTACATAGACTGACACTGGAAACAGTCATGCTAATGGCTTTGGTCACGGCACAAAGGGTACAGTCGTTACATAAATTAAGACTGGACAACATGACTTCTTCATCTGGAAATATTACGTTTCATATTTATGAATTAGTTAAGCAGAACAGACAGGGATCAGCATGCCTCAATATAGAATTTAGGTCTTACCCAATAGATGATCGTCTCTGTATAGTAAGACATTTGTTGTTATACATGGAGAACACAAAAATCATCAGAGGCAATGAGAAGGCACTTTTAATCAGCCACAAGCAACCACACAAAAAAGTGACGGTCCAGACCATCTCAAGTGGCTGAAACAGGTTCCAACACAGGCTGGGGTGGATACTAATATTTTTAAATCTCATTCCACCAGGGCTGCAGCTACATCGGCAGCTATGCAGTTGGATGTACCAATGGACCAAATCCTCAAGACAGCAGGATGGTCAGGGGAAAAAACATTCCAACTATTTTATCATAAACCAGTCATTAAACCTGGAACGTTTGCAGAAACAATTTTAAGTTCTGTAATTTAATTTACCCCATAAATAGGGGCTATAATTTGGTGTTAATAAATTTTTCATGGATTTCAATGTCGGATTCATGTCTAAATTATGTTGACACAATTCCTCCCACAGTCATTAAGGCAGATGTGATGCATGGACTCGTTTTCACGGCATGAAATCACAGAGCTTTGAAATCTTCACGTAGTCACACGTGACTCCGAAGTAAAATAGTAAGATTAAACGAGAACTTACCCGTTTGAAGTTTGATCGTTATTTTATGAGGAGTACGTTGAGGGAATACGTGCCCTCCGCTCCCACCCATGATCATATACTCAACTGGTATTTCTTCTCTAATCTTACTATGTTCAGTCATTAACGTACTCCTCATAAAATAACGATCAAACTTCGAACTGGTAAGTTCTCGTTTAATCTTACTATTAAATCAATGAATTTGATTCAGAGCAAATACATCTAGAATAAGTTAACTCAGTAAAATCTCTCTGCTGCTTCCAATTACTAAAAATGCTTTTGGCCAAGGATTATTGCTAAACTGCTGACATTTTAGTTCTTTTGTTCAATTTTGGACCTAAAGCCTCACAGCTGGAGTAACTAAACCACTTTCATGAGAAACTAAGTTGATTGCACTGAACATTAGCCAGTTTCAAAAAACCTGTTACCAGCACTGATTGCAGTATCTATAGAAACTAGCAACTCACAAAGACAAAGCATGAGTGAATGAATTATTGCTTCCTTACTGGGTCTCAGCAGGAATTTGAGCATTCATATAAGATGGGAGGAAATAGTTTCATACATTTTGGCTGAGGTTCTGGTTCCAGTGGAAGAATTGCAGGAAGAACATCAATTCCATCACAGTGTGCTAATTTTAAATCAAGGACTTGTTCCTCCATGTACTGACATACTGTGGAAATGTTGTAAGTCTTTTCAGATGGTAATTTTATTGGATATAATTTTACATATGGTCTGGATTCATAGTTAGCACAGTCCGATATGGTTTGCTTGAGGCAGGGTATGTCTACCTCCTAGAACTTCACTGCAAGAGCTCCTCAGGGAATGTCCTAGTGCAACTGCTTAATCGGTGGCTGTACCGAGGGGTATTTACAGATTATTGCACAGTGTTATACCCAGTTTGCTGTCCCTCAGATCACCAAAGAGTTTTGTGCAAAGCAAAAATGTGTCAAACAATGACAATCTCCAAAAAGAGGAAGTCTAACCACTCTTCTTTGACAACAAATTTGCATTGCCTTGATTGAATCGGTCATTGTTTGTATCCCAACACTCATCATTGACTAGAAATGTGATCAGACAATGCTTACAAGAGTTGATCAGCGACAATGTTTCCTGCGGTATATTACTTATCTTTTGATTTTCCAAAACCAGCCCACCTTCAACAAAATGCAAGTCAAGAGTGCGATAAACAACAGGATGACTACAGGGATAACAGCCAAGCACCACACTGTCTCAGGCAAAGCTTCCCAATAGATTTTCAAACCATTCTTCATCTAAAACTTTGAATGCCTCTAACACCTATGTGCAAGATGCAAAGTGTGGCTAAACAAAAGGCCCTTCAACAGTATTAAAAAAAAAACATGAACACTACTGCCTAGGTAGACATAAACAGCAGGTGCTTGGGAATACCATCACAAAAGCCTATCTCAAAGTCGTAAGGCTCGGTGCTGAGACCACAGCTATTTACAATATGTATTAATGATTTAGATGAAGGAATTACAAGTAATATTAGCAAATTTGCAGATGACACAAAGCTGGGTGGCAGTGTGAACTGTGAGGAGGATGCTATGAGAATGCAGGGTGACTTGGACAGGTTGGGTGAGTGGGCAGATGCATGGCAGACACCGTTTAATATGGATAAATGTGAGGTTATCCACTTTGGTAGCAAAAACAGGAAGGAAGATTATTATCTAAATGGTGTCCAGTTGGGAAAAGGGGAAGTACAACGGGATCTGGGGGTCCTTGTTCATCAGTCAATGAAAGTAAGCATGCAGGCACAGCAGGCAGTGAAGAAAGCTAATGGCATGTTGGCCTTCATAACAAGAGGAGTTGAGTATAGGAGCAAAGAGGTCCTTCTCCAGTTGTACAGGGCACTAGTGAGACCACACCTGGAGTATTGTGTGCCTTTTGGTCTCCAAATTAGAGGAAGGACATTATTGCTATTGAGGGAGTGCAGCGTAGGTTCACAAGGTTAATTCCCGGGATGGCGGGACTGTCATATGCTGAGAGAATGGAGCGACTGGGCTTGTATACTCTGCAATTTAGAAGGATGAGTGGTAGTCTTATTGAAACATATAAGATTATTAAGGGTTTGGACACGCTAGAGGCAGGAAACATGTTCCCGATTTTGGTGGAGTCCAGAAACAGGGGACACAGTTTAAGAATAGGGGGTAAGCCATTTAGAACGGAGATGAGGAAACACCTTTTTACACAGAGAGTTGTGTGTCTGTGGAATTCTCTGCCTCAGAGGGCGGTGGAGGCCGGTTCTCTGGAAACTTTCAAGAGAGAGCTAGATAGGCCTCTTGAAGATAGATTTTCTAGGGGGATTTTCAGGGGATATGGGGAGAAGGCAGGAACAGGGTATTGATTGTGGATGATCAGCTATGATCACATTGATTGGCGGTGCTGGCTTGAAGGGCCATATGGCCTACTCCTGCACCTATTGTCTATCCTGAGGCTGGGTCTTTTATTCCAGGACCTATAGGTTTATAAGTTCATGAGAGGACCAGATAAGGCAAATAACCACAGTCTTTACCCCTGGTTTGATGGAGGCTAAAACTAGAGGGTACAGGTATAAAGTCAGAGGGGAAAGATTTAAAGGAGGCAGGTTTTTCACCGAGTGGGTGGTGGGTATATAGAGCTAGCTGCCAGAGGAAGTTGCAGAGGTGGTTACAATGACACCATTTAAAGGACACGTGGACATGCACATGAATAGGAATGATTTGGAGGAATATGGGCTAGGCACAGGCAAGTGGGACCAAAATGGTTAGACATCTTGGTCGGCTTGGACAAGTTGGGCCTGTTTCCAGGCTGTATTAGTTCTATGATCCTATGACTCTATGACTTCAGAATTTAGCATTTTCTTACCTTAGCTAGGTCACAATGTGGAACTGTGGTGACTGTACAATAGTAGTACCGTCATCGTTTATACCATAGACGCTCAAGGTGGCTCTATTTGAACAAGCAATGGACAACAATAACTAGAACCAATGAATGGATAGTGTCTCATATCTCCTGCTTGATAGCTGATCCACTGGCTTTTATTAAGCTTTTGACAGTGGAAGCTCAGGATTCCCAATAATAACCTGAAGTGTGGCGTTGCTTTGAGATAAGTCTCAATTTCCAGATGTATGCTGCATTTGTGAATTCTCATTTAATGGGGTAGTATAGATTTCCACAGAATCGCAGCCCTTGGGCTGAGTAATGTATTCTCTGAGCATGTGGTATCCTAAACCAATAGAAAGAAGCATTCATCCACAGAATGAGAAGTGGATCTCTTCATTTGATTTACATTGTAACTTTATTTAATTTAAAGTGTAGTTTTGCATAAATTAAAATATTTTAAATAATTTCAAGTATTTTGTTTTTTTATTAATCCTCATATTTTTACATTATTGTGAATGTCAAAAGACATTTGGATGATTCTCACTGATGGCAGAGGATCTCAGTGCTGCACTACACTGCATGCATTTTGTTGGGTTGCTCCAGTGAGCTCGGAGCTGTCCTAGCAGCCCAAAACTTGCCCCGGCCTCATGCTGGAAGAATTAGTGACCCAAAGCTGGGCGACCATCAATCTCAGGGCCAGCTAAAGTTCTGCCCAAACAAATAAAATGATACAAATGTGTCTGAGAGCTGTCAGCATTAATGTCATGTTTAATCAGATATATTCAGAATATTTGACAGTAGCACACAGAGAAAATGCACTTGTCAGAAACAAGATAGGAGAGATTATTAATTGCAGTTTAACTAACTGACATGACTCAAAAATAAATATGCAAATACTTTAAAATGGATTGTCATCAGTGTCTTAATTGGAGTTATACAGCTTGGAAAAGGGGCTTACAGCCCAACTCAGCCATTCCAATTAGAGTGATCCTGGTAGTGAGTTTTCTGCTCTCTACATCGTTAAAGTTATTAGAAATCACCAAGTTATTTATATACATTGATGTGAACATCCAAACAATAATTCAGGGAAAAAATTACATGATGCTATGTCAGATTCAACATGATACTATGCCAGATTGGACAGGCAATTTACTAATCTTCAGGGACTGGCAATTTTTTAATAGAGATAAATTACAAAGTGACTATAGTGTGGAATATATTAGCTGTGAAGAAAAGTATTTTGTAGAGAATATATCGGTTCACAGGAGAGAAGTACAAAAACTGCCAATAGCATTGAAGCATGGTGCCAAGTCGAGTCGAGGTTGTATGTACGAGGTACAAGTACAATTAAATGTTTGCTTGCAGCAGCATCATGTTGATTCCGGTTCATTTACATCCAGGGATATTCAATATTCAGGAGGGATAGACAGAAAGGAAAAGGAGGTGGGGTAGCGTTGCTGGTTAGAGAGGAGATTAACGCAATAGAAAGGAAGGACATTAGCTTGGAGGATGTGGAATTGATATGGGTAGAGCTGCGAAACACTAAGGGGCAGAAAACGCTAGTGGGAGTGGTGTACAGGCCACCTAACAGTAGTAGTGGAGTTGGGGATGGCATCAAACAGGAAATTAGAAATGCGTGCAACAAAGGTAAAACAGTTATAATAGGTGACTTCAATCTACATATAGATTGGATGAATCAAATTGGCAGGGGTGCTGAGGAAGAGGATTTCTTGGAATGTATGCGGCATAGTTTTCTAAACCAACATGTAGAGGAACCAACGAGAGAGCAGGCTATTCTAGATTGGGTGTGGAGTAATGAGGAAGGGTTAGTTAGCAGTCTTGTTGTGCGTGGCTCCTTGGGCAAGAGTGACCATAATATGGTTGAGTTCTTCATTAGGATGGAGAGTGACATAATTAATTCACAAACAAGGGTTCTGAACTTAAAGAAAGGTAACTTTGAGGGTATGAGACGTGAATTGGCCAAGATAGACTGGCAATTGATTCTTAAAGGGTTGACGGTGGATATGCAATGGAAGGCATTTAAAGACTGCATGGATGAACTACAACAATTGTTCATCCCAGTTTGGCAAAAGAATAAATCAGGGAAGGTAGTGTATCCGTGGATAACAAGGGAAATCAGGGATAGTATCAAAACAAAAGATGAAGCATACAAATTAGCCAGAAAAAGCAGCCTACCAGAGGACTGGGAGAAATTCAGTCCAGCAGAGGAGGACAAAGGGCTTAATTAGGAAAGGGAAAATAGATTATTAAAGAAAACTGGCAGGGAACATAAAAACTGACTGCAAAGGTTTTTATAGATATGTGAAGATGCCTTCCCACACTGTGGGAAACTTTGATTCTGCTGTGTGGGGATGTTTTATGTCAAATTCTATAGTGTGTGTTCTTTATACCCTTTCTGGCTTAATCCCTCCCTTCACCACCTCCAGTTTAAATTCCAGTTGGAATATTTTGGAGGACCCAAGAACCAAGAACCAAGAACCAAGAAGAGAAAAAAGATTAGTTAAAATAAATCATGGGGAACAAGGACATGGCAGACCAATTGAATAACTACTTTGGTTCTGTCTTGACTAAGGAAGACATAAATAATCTGCCGGAAATAGCAGGAAATGTGATGGAGGAACTGAGTAAAATCCAGGTTAGCCGGGAAGTGGTGTAAGGTAAATTGAATGGATTAAAGGCCGATAAATCCCCAGGGCAAGATAGGCTGCATCCCAGAGTACTTAAGGAAGTAGCCCCAGAAATAGTGGATGCATTAGTGATAATTTTTCAAAACTCTTTAGATTCTGGAGTAGTTCCTGAAGATTGGAGGATAGCTAATGTAACCCCACTTTTTAAAAAGGGAGGGAGAGGGAAAATGGGGAATTACAGACCAGTTAGTCTAACATCGGTAGTGGGGAAACTGCAAGAGTCAATTATTAAAGATGGGATAGCGGCACATTTGGAAAGTGGTGAAATCATTGCACAAAGTCAGCATGGATTTATGAAAGGTAAACCATGTCTGACGAATCTTATAGAATTTTTTGAGGATGTAACTAGTAGAGTGGATAAGGGAGAACCAGTGGATGTGTTATATCTGGACTTTCAGAAGGCTTTCGACAAGGTCCCACATAAGAGATTATTATACAAACTTAATGCACACGGGGGTTCAGTATTGATGTGGATAGAGAACTGGCTGGCAGACAGGAAGCAAAGAGTAGGAATAAACGGGTTCTTTTCACAATGGCAGGCAGTGACTAATGGGGTACCGAAAGGCTCAGTGCTGGGACCCCAGCTATTTACAATATATATTAACGATTTGGACGAGGGAATTGAATGCAACATCTCCAAGTTTGCGGATGACACGAAGCTGGGGGGCAGTGTTAGCTGTGAAGAGGATGCTAGGATGCTGCAAGGTGACTTGGATAGGCTGGGTGAGTGGGCAAATGCATGGCAGATGCAGGATAAATGTGGATAAATGTGAGGTTATCCACTTTGGTGGCAAAAACAGGAAAGTAGATTATTATCTGAATGGTGGCCGATTAGGAAAAGGGGAGATGCAATGAGACCTGGGTGTCATGGTACACCAGTCATTGAAAGTAGGCATGCAGGTGCAGCAGGCAGTGAAGAAAGCAAATTGTATGTTAGCATTCATAGCAAATGGATTTGAGTATAGGAGCAGGGAGGTTCTACTGCAGTTGTACAGGGTCTTGGTGAGGCCACACCTGGAGTATTGCGTACAGTTTTGGTCTCCTAATCTGAGGAAAGACATTCTTGCCATGGAGGGGGTACAGAGAAGGTTCACCAGACTGAATCCAGGGATGTCAGGACTTTCATATGAAGAAAGACTGGATAGACTCGGCTTGTCCTCGCTAGAATTTAGAAGATTGAGGGGGGATCTTATAGAAACTTACAAAATTCTTAAGGGGTTGGACAGGCTAGATGCAGGAAGATTGTTCCTGATGTTGGGGAAGTCCAGAACTAGGGGTCACAGTTTAAGGATAAGGGGGAAATCTTTTAGGACCGAGATGAGAAAAACATTTTTCACACAGAGAGTGGTGAATCTCTGGAATTCTTTGCCACAGAAAGTAGTTGAGGCCAGTTCATTGGCTATTTGGTTATATTTAAGAGGGAGTTAGATGTGGCCCTTGTGGCTAAAGGGATCAGGGGGTATGGAGAGAAGGCAAGTACAGGATACTGAGTTGGATGATCAGCTATGATCATATTGAATGGCGGTGCAGGCTCGAAGGGCCGAATGGCCTACTCCTGCACCTATTTTCTATGTTTCTATGTTTACCCCCCCCCCCCCCCCCCCCCCCCCCCCGCCAGTCTGTGTCAGTAAAACACTGATTAGAGTATTGGAGTCCAAACCCTTTATTCACCGCGGGGCCGATTTCTGATCCACTTGCTTGGCCCTCAGCAGCCTCACGCAGACAGAACAGAAAAGAAAGACACGCGCCAACGAATCGATCTCCTATTTATACAGATATACAGTGGTGGGAAAGCAACGGTGAGAAAATACAGTGGGAGGCAACCCTTTAGCCCAATCACAGATAGATAACAGTTGTCAGTACAGAGAAATAAAACAGAAACGTCTTCAGGGGACCAGACTTGGTGGCGACAAATGGGTCACATGATTTCCAGGAATTGGGTCTCCACCCTGTGATGTCACCACCAATGAATTCAAGTCTCAACAGTTACCTTCCATTCCCAAAGCACCCCCATCCCTGCATATTCACATTCCCTCCTTTTATCATTCCATGATAACTCTTGACGTTCCCCATAGTCTAATCTCCAGAGAGCAGTATATTGACCCTCGTGCTTAAAGGATTTACATGGCATATGGACTTTTGTTCCCTCCTTCTGACATACATAATTACATGATCTCTACACACGTATGGTGACATGACAACCATCCATAATTCAGCAGTCCATAATTATAATCAACAATGATGATTGGTGAAGTTGTGCCAGGAGTCCAAGACATCCGACCAGTTGAGTAAGTCTCCATTTCCCGAATTCTTCCTCGCTGTCATCATCATATTGCAGTGCGTCCCCTTCACATGGGTGGTGGATTCTCTTGAGGTCCTCACGTCAGCATACTTTATTTTCATGAATCCAATGGTTACCAATATCCCAAGGTAGATGACACTCAATTTATCTGTATTGGGAAGAGATATCTCAAAGAAAAGAAGAGGCTAGCAGTTTAGGTTTTAGGCGCAATACTGACAATGTTACAATGGTGAAGGTGGATCCACGCAATTCTCTCTTCCACCTTGGCAGCAGTTGGGGTTGTGAGGAGTACCTGATAAGGTCCTTCCCACCGAGCATCCAGTCCCTTTCTTATCCAATGTTTGACCATTATATAATCACCACGTTCAATTTTAGATGGTGGTTAGAGGTGGTAATTCAATATACGCCGCTCGTACCCTGGAATGTAAGTCTCTCAATGCCCTGGTTAGTGATAAAATATAGTTAGTAATTTCCATTGTCATGTGGTGAAACCTAACGGCCTTTGGGGTATTCTGGCTCCATGGCGTTTTGAGTGGGCGGCCATATATATTCTCTGCTGGGCTGAACCGTGCCTTCCCTGCTGGGGTAGGGCGCATCTGGAACAGTGCCACAGGGAGTAGTTTAAACCAACTGGCCCCTGTTTCAGTCTGTAATTTGGCTTGTTTGGTTTTTAGTGTTTGAGTGGCTCGTTCAACAAGTCCAGCAGCCTGTGGCCAATAAGCACAATGTAATTGTGGTTGGATACCCATTTGTGTACAAAATTCCTTATTTACCTGTCCCACAAAATGAGGGCCATTGTCCGAACTCAGCCAAGTTGGTATCCCATACCTAGGTATAATTTCTTTCATTAGTATCTTAACAACTGTAGAGGCTTTGTTGGTCGCGGTGGGGTAGGCTTCAATCCATATACTGAAAACATCAACAATAACTAATACCTATTTATAACTGACATCTTTCCAACGCAATGTAGTCCATCTGGAGGGTCTCAAAGGGACCCATGGGTATGGGTGTTTTCCCATTTTCACAAGTTACACCATTCCTGGGATTATGCTGCTGACAGATCAGACAACGACTACTAATCCTCTGAGCCAGAGTCTGCAACTTTGGATGCCACCATGTAGCTAGAAGTGTATCGCCAGTTGCTCGTGCACCACAGTGAGTTGCATAGTGTATACAATCATAACCCACATTGAGAGTTCATCCGACGTACATGTTTGTCCTGCCGAGGTAACCCACAATCCTGACAACTGTACAACCGAGTTACTTCCACATTTCTATATTTTGGTCAGGAGCGTCCTCCTGTAATCTATCAACGTCTTGGATGGTTGGCATTGGCTTTTCCCCAGGGAGACTTGCCTTTGTCTATGCTTTCAGTTTGCCTCATCATTCTAGGTACAACCACCCTGTGCCCCCGGGACATTTCTTTAGCCTCTTGGTCAGCACGATGATTTCCTATATCTACTGGGGTTTGGCCCGTCATATGGGTAGTACATTTTATAACGGAAACTTGTTTTGGCAACATTAAGGCTAGTAACAGGTCTGATACCAATTTCTGGTGGGATATCTGTGTTCCGACTGAAGTCAAGAATCCCCTATTTTTCCACGACTGACCGAAGTCATGGACCACTCCGAAAGTATATCTAGAGTCAGTGTAAACATTGACTCTTAAGTCCTTCCCTAAGATGCAGGCTCTTATTAGGGCAAACAGCTCCGCTTGTTGGGCAGAGAACGGTGTTTCGAAGGCCGCCGCTTCCATGCTATTCCCACCCTGATCTACAATTGCATATCCTGAAAGTCTTTCCCCTAGGGGTCCAATTGATGCATCCCATCCACATACAGTGTTAGGTCAGGGTTTAAGTTTAAGTTTACATTTATTGTCACATGCACCAATTGGTACAGTGAGATTTGAGTTACTATACACCCATATGAATAAAAATAACATAACACACAATAGAATTTAACATGAACATCCCCACACAGTGTAATCAACTTTTCCCACTGTGAGGGAAGGCAGTAAAGTTCAGTCATCTTCTTCCTTGTTTGTCATGGGAATATCTGTCAAATCTTCGTCTAACAGAGGTTCACAATCTTTGATCACAAATAGGCAGTCGCGCCCTAATTCCATTTGTTCCTCCGGTGGTTTGGTGAGAAAGAATGCCAGATTAATGGTGGTACAATACTTAAACTGCAATTTGGGTTTGTTCAACAGGTATATCTCGTAATTATTCTGGCGAGCCAAAGTGAGGTGTTGAGTCTGCAATTGTTCCAGCAAGGCAGCAACTGAGTGAGAACTTTACACTGTTATATCTTGTTGTAAAGTCAAGTTGGCAGTAGCATGCAAGCTGTTGTAGATCACAGTCAAGATCTGTGTACATATGGGATGTCCCGATGCTCCCAAGTTTCGAGGCCACCGGTCGATGTTTGTCTCCATGTTTCTGAGTAATAACCACAGTGGAGCAATCAGCGAGGATTGTGCAGTACAACTGGAACGGTTGGTCATAGAGTGGCCTCCCTAATGCTGGTGCCTGTGACAAAGACCTTTTCAGATTTTCACAGGGTTCCTGAGCTTCCTCTGATAGTCGAAACTCACCCTCCAAGGCGTCAGTTTTTTAGTTTCCAGAGCAATGTTGGGTATCTACTGTCGGCAATAGTTTACCATGCCGAGCCACTGTCATTTGTTTCGCCTCCCATGGTGCAGGGAATTTAGAGATTGGTTCGACTCGGCTGTTCTCCAGACTACGCTCAGTTGCCGATAGTATCACACCGAGGAACTTCACCTTCTGTTGGGCTACCAGTACTTTTGATTGGGAAACTACATATCCCAGTGCTGATAGGTAATTCAGTAACTGAGTGGTATCTTCGTGGTTGCTTTGTTCATCCTGGCTGGCTATAAGTAAAGTATCCACATATTGGATGAGGGTGGAGCCACGCCGAAAGCTTAAGGTCTGCAGCTGTCCTTGGAGGCATCTGGAAAATAATGTTGGGGAATTCACAAATCCTTGAGGCAATCGAGTCCATGTATACTGTTGTCTGTTGTAGGTGAAGGCGAAGAGGTACTGACTGTCCTAGTGTAGAGGCAGGGAGAAGAAGGCATGCTGTAAGTCCACTATTGAAAATATCTTTGCCTGTGCCGGAATTTGGGCTAAAATGTGGGCTGGATTAGGCACCAATGCGTGAAGCGGTTCCACTATAGAATTAATGGAGCGCAAATCCTGGACAAATCTATACTGATTCTGTTTCCCTGTCTTGGGGACTGCGAAGATAGGCGTGTTGCAGGAGGATTGGCATTTCACCAGAATGCCCATTTCTAATAGTCCCCAAACTAACTTGTCAATGCTTAGTAAATTCAGAAAATTAGACAAGCAATCACTGCCTCCATATCAGGTACAGGATGTGTGTCATCCGTGTGTCGACGTAAAACCAATTTAAATGCCATGACACAATTTTGTGCAATCAACCATAAAAACCTGGAGGACATTATACAACATCTGAAATCCTCCTGCTACTTGCCTTGATATTCTGCCAACAGGCTTTTTCAAAAATGTTTCAAATGATTTGGCCTCAGATCTTCTACAAATCGTAAACACGTCTCTTCTCTCAGGTGTCTTCCCAAAGGCCCTGAAAACTGCAACCATCAAAAGAGCAATCTAGACATGTCACCAATGAGCAATTACAGGCCCATATCAAACCTTCAATTTTTAGGGGAAATCATTGAAAAAGCAGTTTTTCTTCAGCTTAACAACTTCTTGTCACTAAACAACTGTTTTGATGCCTTCCAGTCAGGTTTTCGACCCCACCACAGCACTGAAACTGCTCTGTTAAGGTCTTCAATTACATCCACTTAAATACAGAGACGCGGGTGGTGCTGCGGGATCACTATTTACATATGGTGGGGGTTGTAGGGGTAGGTGGGTACTGACACGGTTCTACTTTTCCAATCCTCTAAATCTTCATTGTCTCCCTTTTCTAAGCCAAAGTCAATTATTGGATCGCGCAATCCTTTTTTCTTATCTACTTCTAACCCATCCAGGGTCCATCTGGACTCCTGTTTCTGGCATTTACTATAAGCACATTATTTTCTTAATACGTCTGCAGATTTGGTCATTCCTCCCTCCATAAGCTTTATTCCCAACTTCCGAGCAATTTCTTGCCAACTTTGTGGCTTCTAGTACTGACCCCTCAGTATTATTTTTCAAGGTACATTGCCAATACTAAATCTTCAGTAACCAATCCAATAGTTCTGACCTTCAGCAGGTTCCGACCCTATACCAATCCTCAGTAACCCTATGTTACTGGCCAATACCAATCCTCAGAAACCCTATGTTACTGGCCAATCACCCTACTACCAGTATACGCCAGACTGACCTTGATCTCGTCGGGATTCCACTCACAAGTCAGCGAATGACCAATTCGTCATCAGATTAGCGGAATGGGGAAAATCGATGTAGTAAAATTACATCGGGGGCCAATTCCTTCTTCCGCGATCTGAGACGATTCAGTTCCTCAGCCGCAAACTCTTGTTGGTAATCCGTTGAGATCCCAGACGAGCCCCCAAATGTTGATTCCGGTTCTTTTACCCCCCCAGTCTGGGTCAGTAAAACACTGATTCGAGTACTGTAGTCCAAACCCTTTATTCATCGTGGGGTCAATTTCTAATCCACTCACTCGAGCACTCAGCAGCCTCACGCAGACAGAACAGATAAGCAAGACATGCGCCAACGAATCGATCTCCTATTCATACAGATATACAGTGGCGGGAAAACAACGGCGGGAAAATACAGTGGGAGGCAATCCTTTAGCCCAATCACAGATACATAACAGTTGTCAGTACAGAGAAACAAAACAGAAACTTCTTCAGGGATCCAGACTTGGTGACGACAAATGGGTCACATGATTTCCAGGAATTGGGTCTCCACCCTGTGATGTTACCGCCAGCGAAGCCAAGTTTCAACAGTTACCTTCCATTCCCAAAGCATCCCCATCCCTGCATATTCACATTAGCATTGAAGCAAGTGTCAGGTCGAGTCGGGGTTATTGTCATATACACAAGTATGAGCATGAGGTGCAAGTACAATTAAATGTTTGCTTGCAGCAGCATCATAGAGTCAGACAACACAACCAAAACATAATTTATGCATAAATTACACATAAATTTTACAGTGCAAAGAGAAAGACTGCAAAAACAAGATATTAGTGCAAAAATACACCATTAAAAAATTACTCCATGGTTATACGAGGGATGGTCCAAAATGGTCCTTCGCCGAGGTAGGATTGGGGTTGTGCAGGTCAGTTCATAAACATAATGGTTGTAGGAAAGTAGCTGTTCCTGACCTGGTGGTGTAGGATTTCCGGCTCCTGCTGATGGTAGCAGCAAGAAGGGGTCGTGGACAGGATGGTGGGTATCCTTGATGATAGATGCCACAATGAGAATTGTGCATGCTGGTGGGGCAGGCTGTGGCCATGATGGTGGGCTGATTCCACCTCTCTCTGCAGCTTCTTGTGGTGAAGGGCATTGGAATTTCCGCACCAGGCCAAATATAATGCACAGACATAATGAAGAAAATTGTAACACAGTAAGACTGTGTGGAATTTGTAAAAACCTCATTTTCTATCATGAATGGAGTACAATGTGGAAGCTATCAATGCCAAACAATGACACTGGGCAATGCGGAGAGTGGGACATGGTATGGATGTTTTGGCTATAAGATATAAGGAGGCACGCATGCTTCAAACAACATGGAAATAGGGATGTCAATTGTAGAAGAGAGCAACATTTTAGAAATGCTGACCATAATATTCCAGTCTTCTTCAGATATATGTAGGAATAGTAGGAGATCATGTATTGAGGGATGGGATAAATAGTAGTGGTGATGCCAAAAGACTGAAGGAATGCAAATTATTCAAGGAACAGATATAAGTATAATTCCAGCAACTACAGAGCAGCTGGGGAAACTAATGGAAATAGTAAATCAGGGGGAAAATTAATAATCACTTGGACAAGCGTTGATTCATAAAGGAAGGTCAGCAAGAATTAGTTAAAAGCACATCATGTTTAGCTTAATTAAGCTCTTTTGAAGATGGCAATGTGATTGATATTGTGCAAATGTACTTTCAAAAGGGATAAAGTGCCACATAATAGCTGTCAGCAAAATTAATAACCGTAAAATAAAGGGTCAACACCACCATTAATGATTAGAACAGCTCTACAAAGCATGACCACAATTTGGAGATGGCACAACATTTAGAACTGTAGTAAATAGTGACAAGGAGAGTGATAATGAGGATATAGGCAGGTTGGTAAAATAGGCACGCACATGACAGATTAAATCTATTGCATAAAAGTACTAGCTGATAGACTTCAAGAGGAAGAGCAAGGAGTAGTTAGAAATCAAAAAGGTACAATTCTGAAGGAGGTGTATTGAGGAAAATGGGGATCATTGAATGTGATAGGACAATTCATCTAAAGTTTAAAAAGCACCTGAACTTTATGAATAGAAACAAAGGATGCTAAAAAATGAGGAAGCGTTCTTCAAACATTAAATACCTGGTTTGGCTGCATCGGGAGTATTTTCTTGATTCTGGCACAGCACTGGAGGAGGGATGTGAATCCTTTTGACGGGTTGCAGAAACAATTTGCTAAAATGATTCAGAGATGCTGGACTTCAGTTGCATGGAAAGAATGAATAAACAGAAGCAGGGTAGATTGAGAGGAAGTTTGCAGAGAGGATGTATCTACTTTGCAGAGAGGATGGACCAGTCTGAAGAAGGGTCTCGAACTGAAACGTCACCCATTCCTTCTATCCAGAGATGCTGCCTGTATGCTGAGTTACTCCAGCAATTTGTGTGTTTCTTCCCATTAATCTTTATCTTTGCTTCATATCCAGAAAGTCCTTACATACAACATAGAAGCCAGAACAGTACATCACAGGAACAGGCCCTTCAGCCCACAATTCCTGTGCTGAACACGATGCCAAAATAAACTAAGTTCCTCTGTCTGCACATGATACATATTCCTCCATTCCCAGCATATCCATTTGTCTATCTAAAAGCCTCATAAATGCCGCTCTTATATCTGCTTTCATTGCCACCGCATTCTAAACACCCACACAACCGACCTGCCTCAGCCTAGGAACTTTTAATTAATCCAACATTGATATCCGTTTTTGGGGCAAGAAGTGGATTTGCAATACATTTTGTGTTGGAAAAATGCTTCAATGCCAATTTTAAGGTTAAGGGGAAAGAAGCACTTTTAATCACCTGCAACTTCAATGGGTTTGAAAATGTGGGAGTTAAGGCCAATTTATAACTGATACTGTGAGCATTTAGCACAGATGAACGAAAACAAATTACTCCCTCTTTCTGACTGAATTGGATTTTTCCAACAGACAACAGAGAAAATAGTTCCTGTCTTTCCCACTGAATTCATTTAACACACCAACAAGTTTATTCCATTACCTTCAAAAGTCAAGGAAATCCACTTACAATTTATAAAATATGTCCTTGCTATTTAACTGCTTAAGTTGTGGCATAAATCTGGTCAGTTTATGCAGAGCAGCTTTGAAGGCCTTCGTGAATTTGGACGTTGAAAACAGAATGCACTACTCCATGCAAGATCCTGCTGTGCAGTGTCAGAGCTGTGGTTATGGGAGGCGAGAGATGGCTTTTCCTGGGTCGATGTACCCGGGTCGATGAACCTGTGGAATGGGCCACTGGTGGCTCAGCGATAGCTGGGCGATCGTGTGGTTTAGGCTCCGCTGGAGACCCCTCAAATGTCAGATGAACACAGAGCAACTGCGGAGGGCATCGACAGCATCACCAGGCCAGGCCAACCGCTGCAACTCCAACCCAGTGCCGGTACCAGGACAATGGGTCTTTGAGACCAAGCTAAGACTCTACATTTTTAAGAACTTTGAACTTGACGGATACAAGATAGCACCGGAAAACGTGGTGATTCTTGGGTACTGCCTCGGTATAACTAAATTATTCTTACCACTCTTGTACTTAGTATGATTGTGCTTATTTTACTGAATTGCATGGAAAGAAAGAATTTCATTGAACTAAGGTACATGTGGATGTAGAAAGAATGTTTCCAGTAATGGGAGCGTCTAGAACCAGAGGCCATAGCCCCAGAATAAAATGATAGAATTCAGAATGGAGTTGAGCAAGAATTTCTTTAGCTAGAGAGTGGTGAATCTGTGGAATTAATTACTACTGATGGCAGTGAAATTCATTGCTACAGTTGGCTGTGGTGACCAAGTCTTTTAGCTTTGGGTACTTCAAAAAATAAATTGATAGATTCTTGATTAATAAGGGTATCAAAGGTTACGGGGAGAAGGCAGGAGAATGCAGTTGAGAGGGAAATATGCTACAGTAACTCGATAGGTTGAATGCCCTAATACTGCTTCAATATCTTATGATCTTATAAAGTATAATTGAACCATTGAATCTTCTCCACCTCAATATGACTGGCAGAGATGGCTGAGAAGTTGAAAGTTGTCTGACCCTTCACTCCTGCAATTCCCTGTTTGATCTTTGTTCTATATTGAACTGTAGGATCTATTCATCTCTAAGAGCAGCTTCAAGGTAATTCCAAAACCTTGCCACTTTCAAATTGGTTAATTAGTACAATTGTAATTCTTGAGTTTTTTTAATGTTACCTGGAGGAGATCTTTGGGAAGTCTATTTTAGTGTAGAGATACAGAAAAAAATCAAGCCCTTCAGCCCACCAAATCCACGCCAACCATCGATGACCCATTCACACCAGTTCTGTTATCCCACTTTCTCATCTACTGCCTATACATTTGGGCCAATCCTCAAAGGCCATTTAACCTACTAACCCGCACATCTTTGGGATGTGGGAGTAAACTGGTGAAAATCCATGCAGTCACAGGGAGAACCAGCAAACTCGACACAGACAACACTTGAGGTCAAGATCAAACCAATGTATCTGGCACTATGAGGCAGCATCACTGCCAGCTACAGTCTTAAGGCAGTTCAGTTTTAAATCCCTCAATCCAAATTGGAAGCTAATTCACAACAAAGAGCAAGAAGCTTTTGTCATTGGCACTACCTGCACTAAGCAGTCCTGACCAAAAATCCTATAGCGGAGCAAGATAGACCACTCCTGCTAAATGCAATGGGCTGACGTGTAGTACGCAAAGGAGCGGAACGTGAGCCTTTTTTTCGTCCATTTCAGTAACCCGACCCGACTTTGTAAATCCCTCTCGGCGTTGCGGGGGAACAGTTTGTGTGTGTGATGTAGAGTTAAATTCATAATTCTGTTCATTCATAATTCTGTTAAAATTTGTTAAAGATTAATATGTTAACAAATTATGATTCTGTTAACTGTCTTTTTTAATGTTTTTTTAAACTTTTCTTTTAAAATGGCTCATGTGCTGTGTTTGAGTTGATTTTTGTATTACACTTGTTCTCTGTAATTCATCTAATCACACTGTTCACAACTGCAGTATTTGAAAAAAATAATAGCAATATGAAGATTCCAGTTGCTCTATTGGAATGTTCCTTAATGTTCCTTAATGATTTTTTTTGTGTCTATGGAATTGTTTTTCAACAATAAAATGGGTCTGGTCTTCCCAATAGCCAGAGAGTGGAATGAGATCTGTCTGTAATGGTGGGGTTATCTAAATGAAGTAGTTAACAAAATAAAAATTGTTTTGATAAAAATTGTTTTGAGCAAGATTAACAAATGATGTATAACTTAAGGATGATTTTAACTGATTAGATTGTGTACTGGACATCTGCGAGCATCGGCCATTCCGATTGGACATCTGCGAGTATCGGGCACGAATCAAAAGGCAGAAAGGGAGCCGGACGGCAGCCGGACGGATAGCCCCAGAGTTTTATAGATATACTAGACCAAGTGCAGACCCGTTGGGTCTGCTCCCCCAATGGTGTGATCCCCCAACCCAATATTCCACCATGCACTCATCTCCTCCAATGGAACTGAAGCCGTTCCCAAATGTAAGATTCCAGCACTCCCCTGCCTCCCTCAGCCGTGGATTTAAAAAAAAATCCAATTGCACCTCCCCTGCCTGCTGCAGCAGTGAAAGGTTCAGAGTGTTCCTGTCTTGCAAGTTTGTTTTGAAGTGTGTTGGAAGCTGATATGAAGGAGCAGCCGTCAACAAATCAAAAGGCAGAAAGTCAACGAATCAAAAGGCAGACAGGCAGCCGGTCGGATGGCACGAGAGTTTTAATAGTATACTAGACCAAGTGTCTGCTCCCCCAATGGTGTGATCCCCCAACCCAATATTCCACCATGCACCCGTCTCCTCCAATGGAACTGAAGCCGTCCCCAACTGTAAGATTCCAGCACTCCCCTGCCTCCCTCAGCAGTGGATTAAAAAAAAAATCCAATTGCACCTCGTCTGCCTGCTGCAGCAGTGAAAGGTTCAGAGTGTTCCTGTCTTGCAAGTTTGTTTCGAAGTGTGTTGGAAGCTGATAGGAAGGAGCAGCCGTCAACAAATCAAAAGGCAGAAAGTCAACGAATCAAAAGGCAGAAAGGCAGCCGGACAGACGGCAGCCGGTCGGATGGCACGAGAGTTTTATAGATAGATAGATAGATAGATAGATAGATAGATAGATAGATAGATAGATAGATAGATAGATAGATAGATAGATAGATAGATAGATAGATAGATAGATAGATAGATAGATAGATAGATAGATAGATAGATGATAATCTTTATTTCAGACTCAAGACACAGACAAGGGACAACATTACATAAAAATACATTGAAAACCTCCCCGCAACTTTTCCCTGGCGTCCCAGCCGTGCTGATATGGGCCAGACTTCCCACATGCTGTGGAAGGAACATAGGCATCTTTTTGCTTTTTATTGTTGCAGAGAGGCAGAAAGAAAGTGAGGAGAAGATTTTTACCAAAGATGTTTGATTTTTACGAGGATGTTTCCGTAACCGGCTTCTGTCTCCGCACTAGTATCTTTGCTCCGTTATGGAGGACAAAGACGGCGGAGACGGAGGCCGGTTACGGAAATGGGGCCGAAGATTACCCATGAATCTGCCCATGACCGTACTACGTCTTTTTCGTCGAGTGGGCTATCTTGCTCGCTATAGGATCTTTGGTCCTGACTCAATTGAATCCCAGCAAATAACATCCTCCCCCCAATATCTTGGACATGAGAAGGAAATGCACACCTAACTCGGATGAACTGAGGCCATCTGAAATGTCCCTGTGCAGTCCTGTGTCATTTGACATGTATTGCTCCCTGCTCTGTTCTGCATGGCTTTTCTTACAAAATAAGGAAGGGTATGATCCATATTTACAAGGCAAATATTTTCAGTGATTCATTAATGATCTCAGCACAAAATACAACATGTTTTCCAGATGTGTTGGCATAGAAGAAAAACGTCTTGCTTTGGTTTGAGAAACAGTATTTTGGGTGATTAGTTGAAGCAGATTATTAAATTAAATGCTCTGCCATGCCACTGATGCAGTATTCAGTGCAAAGAGGTTGTCAGGGAATGCATTCTCTTTTGCTCTTTCGGCCTTTTAAGTCTGCTAAGCTTATTGCATTAGCAAAATAGATGAAAAGATTTGAACATACAAACATTTTATTTTGTGTCTTCTGTCTGGTATTGGCACAATGGTGAATACAAAGCTCACATGAACTCACTAATTGCAATGTGTGGAGTATTTTTTTGGTTTTGGTTGTGATCTCTAGATTACATTACAGAATATATGTCAGCATATAAAAACATTTTGAAAAATATCCAGGTCTGAACAAAGAACATTTTAATTTTCTTAAAAGTTAAAATCACAAGCCAGAAGAAATAACTCACCATATTTTCAAGGAAAATATATACTTGCAACAAAATAAGAAACATGTCTTTGTTACTTTGCAGGTTTGATAATCATTTGTTTTTGATATTTCAGAAAATCAGTTTTAAAGCAATAGACTTTTTTTGTAATGTGAGGGTTGCGGTTTGTTTTGTAATGTGAAGGTTGTGGAAGATAGCCCGGACAACAGAAGGCTCAAAGCTCCCGACCACGGGAGGACAAAGAAGGGAAGAGATTTAACTTTTTTTTTGCCGCCTTCCATCACAGTGAGAAATGTGGAGGAGTCACTGTGGTGGATGTTTATGTTAAAATGTATTTTGTTGTTTTGTTGCTTTTTATTGGAATGCCTGTATGGCAAATCAAATTCCTCGTATGTTGCAAAAATATTCTTGGCTAATAAAGTATGATTATGATTATTGTAGGAGCCATTCATGCTTAAGATAGTTACTGTTAGCATATTATTATTATTATTATTATTATTATTTTGTCTAGATATTTCTATCATTAATATTTTGTACGCTTGGGGGAGGGCTTTTGATACGTAGATGAACATTACAGATATAATACCAGGAGAGGAAGTGGCCAGATTAGACTGGAGCGGGCACGGGAGAGAGAATACAGTTCTTACCAGAAGAGCGAGAGAAAGAGAACGGAAAGCGATGTGTGTGTGTGTGTGTGTGTTCCACTCTGACAGTCGCCGTTCCCATTGCGGTTTTTCAGGCGACTGCCGGCAACTTGCCGGCCAGTCAGCCGGTAGTCGCCTGAAAAATCGCCTAAGTGGGACAGGCCCATGAAGAAACTTTTACTATCCTCCTTTATATTCTTGGCTAGCTTACCTTCGTACTTCATCTTTTCTCCCCGTGTTGCCTTTTTAGTTATCTTCTGTTGCTCTTTATATGTTTTCTAATCCTCTAGCTTCTGGTTTTCTTTGCTATGTTGTACTTTTTCTCTCTTTTTTATACTGTAGTTGACTTCCCTTGTCAGCCACGGTTGCCTCTTACTCCTCTATACTCCTCTATAAATCCTTCTTCCTCTTTAGAATGAACTGATCCTGCAACTTCTGTATTATTCCCAGAAATACCTTCCATTGTTGTTCCACTGTCATCCATACTAGAGTCTCTTTCCAGACAACTTTGGCCAGCTCATCCCTCATGCCTCCATAGTCCCCTTTGCTCAACTGTAATACTGACACTTCTGATTTTCCCTTCTCCCTCTCAATTTGTAGATTAAAACATCATATTATGGTCACTACATCCCAATGGCTCCTTTACATTGAGTCCCCTTATCAAATCCGGTTCATTACACAAACTAAATCCAGAATTGTCTTCTCCCTGGTACGCTCCAGTACAAGCTGTTCGAAGAATCCATCTCGGAGGCACTCCACAACCTCCCTTTATTGGGGTCCAGTACCAACCTGATATTCCCAGTCTACCTGTATGTTGAAATCTCCCATAACCACCGTTGCATTACCTTTGTGACATGACAATTTAAACTCTTGTTTCAACTTGCACCCTATATCCAGGCTACTGTTTGGTGGCCTGTAGATGACTTCCAATAGGGTATTTTTACCCTTACAATTCCTCAGTTCTATCCATACTGACTCTACATCTGCTGATTCTATGTCACCCCTCGCAAGGGACTGTATTTCGTTCCTTACCAACATAGATACCCCACCCCCTCTGCCCACCTGTCTGTCTTTTCGATAGTATGTATATCCCTGAATATTTTGTTCCCAGTCCTGGTCGTCTTGCAGCCATGTCTCTGTAATTCCCACAACATCAAACTTCCCAATTTCCAACTGAGCCTCAAGCTCATCCACTCTATTTCTTATACTTGGCGCATTTATATACAACACTTTAACTTCGGTATTCACCTCCCCTCTCAAACCGGTCACTATTGGCCCTGACCTTACTCTCTTATCCCTTGTCGAACTTTCCTTCCCATTAATTTGGGAGTCTTTTGTAACTTTTCCTATACTCACGTCCCCTTTAACTCCATCTTTATACTCTCAATTTGTCAATCCCTCCCCCCGCTATTTAGAATAAACCCACATGTGTAGCCCTAGCAAACCTGCCTGCCAGAACGTTGGTCCTCCTCCAGTTAAGGTGTAACCCGGCCATTTTGTACAGGTCACCCCTACCCCAGAAGAGATCCCAGTGGTCTATAAATCTAAATCCCTGCTCCCTGCACCAGCCCCACAGCCACACATTCAGATCCCCATATCTCCCTATTCCTGCCCTCACCAGCACGAGGTACAGGAAGCAATCCAGAGATAACCATCCTAGAAGTCCGGCTTTTCAGTCTTCTTCCGAACTTTCTAAACTCACGTTGCAGAACCTCCTTTCTCTTCTTCCCGACGTCGTTTGTGCCCACGTGCACAACTACTTCCAGCTGCTCATCTTCCCTCACGAGGATGTTCTGAAGTCGGTCTGTAACATCTTGAACCCGGGCACCAAGGAGGCAACAGACCATCCTCGAGTCTCGCCTGCCACCACAGAATCTCTTGTCCGCACCTCAGACAATGCAGTCATCCACCACTATGGCTCTGCCCGACGTCGGTCTCGCCGTTCGAGTTCCATCGCTAGATTGGAGCCGCCGACCTGTCCGCCACTTGGACAGGAAGCGTCGTCTGCCCCGACAGTTCCAAAGAGGGTGTACCTGGTTTCATTAGGCACAGCCACCAGGGTTTCTTGCACTCCACGGTTACTCCCCTTTCTCAGTCACCCACCTTCGCTCTTCCTGTGTCCTTGGCGTGACAACCACTGTAGGTCCTGTCCATGAAACTCTTGTGTTCCCGGATGGCCCTGAGGTCATGCAGCTGCTTCTCCAGTTCCCCAACATGTTAATTCAGGAGCTGCACCTGGACACAATTTCTGCAGGAGTAGTTTCCAGAAGCTCCAGCGGTGTCCCTGGCTTCCCACATCCTGCAGGAAACACACTGCACCAACTTGCCTGCCATTTCTTCAATGGACAAAAATCACAAATTTTGATCAAGTGTAGCCTCCTCGCCTTCACCTCAACAAGGCCGCTCCGCGACAGCTGCACCTCTTTATCTGTTACCTAATCAATTACTTTTGGGCTAATTAGTAAATTACTCGAACCTAGGTCTTTGGCACTCTTTTTAAATCTTCTTTCCCTCTGACTCACCTACTTCCAGCCAATACTAGTTCTCGCTGCTTCTGGCTGCTGCTTCTCTCCGACGTTCATGGATGGATGTATGTATCAATGTAAGTGCATGTATCACATGTATCAATGTAAGAGCATGGCACTTCATGTCACTGTGGTGTTGACCTGTCATAACATTGCTGCATGCACAGATATTCAGCTGTGTCACGATTCAGACCTCATGGCTGGCCCAATTGGTTATATCAGGAGTCTCAGCTTGAGAACTGCATAGCTTTTATATTTAACTAGACCAAGTGCAGACTCATTGGGTCTGCTCCCCCAATGCAAGATTCCACCACTCACCCGTTCCCCCAACGCCGTTCCCTCAAAGCAATATTGCACCACTCTCGCATAGCCCCCAACTACGCAGGCGCGGCTCATTTCTCCTCATCCCCCAGCACTTCCTTCTCCTCCTCTTCAATCCCTAGAGAGGGAGGGGGATAGAGGGGTTTTAGAGAGGGAGGGGTGGTAGAGAGGGAGGGGGGCAGTGAGGGAGGGGAGGGCAGAGAGGGAGAGGGAGTAGAGAGAGAGGGGGAACGGGGTTAGAGAGGAAGAAGGGCGGTAGAGAGGGAGGGGGAGGAGGTCGAGAGGGAGGGGAGTGGAGTAGAGAGGGAGGGTAGAGGGAGGGGAAGAGGGTTAGTGAGGGTGAGGGGCAGAGAGGGAGGGGGGTAGAGAGAGAGAGGGAGTCGGGTAGAGTGGGGGAGGGAGGGTAGAGAGGGAGAGGGCAAAGGAGGGAGAGTGAGGGAGTAGAGAGGGAGTGGGGTAGAGAGGGAGGGGGTAGAGAGGGTGGGAGTGAGGGTAGATAGGGAGGGGGCATCTCCCCCCCTCCACACCTTCCCATCTCCCTCCTCCACACCCCCCCCCCCCCCACATCACCCTCTATCAGCCCACTCCCCACCCCATCTCCCTCCTTCTCATTTCCCTCATCCCCCTCCCCTCACTCCCATCCCCTGCCCCAGGACCTACCCAGGTCGTAGAGCAGCACCAGGGCCTGGAACTCGGCCTGGTTCTCATACTCAGTCCGGCCCTGGCTGTAGACTCGTCCACTGCCTGGGCTCCAGTGCAGGCCCCAACTTCATCTCCGGGCTCGTCCCTGACCCCGGACCCAGGCTCGTCCTTGGTTCCAGCGGCGGCTTCTTTCTCGGTCCCGGTCATGGCCCCATCCGAAGCCCCGGGCTCGGCCCTCACTCCAGCGCCAGAACCACCCTCCCCGCCGGGCGCCGGCACCCGGCAGCCGCCGCCACTTATCCTTCACTGTGAGCGCTGGAGTGCCCCTCCCTTCCGGAGTATCCCGTCCTGCCTTGCGAGTGCATTGTGACGTCACTTGGGTTTTTTTTTCCGAAATGGGTGAGTTTTTGGGCTGCTTTTAAAACTTTAAACGATTAAAAAGATCAGAAATATAGGTGGGAATGCGGCGGGAAAATGTTTATCGCCTCAACGGGAAAAATTTGAGTAGAATATGTGAAAATGGGAAGGCTATGGCCTAGCATTTGGAAGAAAATAGGAATTAACCAGATATTGACAAACACACACACACACAGCCACAAACAAGACATAGAGTTTTAGTATGATAGAGGTGATTAGGCATATTCTTTAAAGCAAACAACATAGTGGAAGTTGACGTTGAAGGTACTATTATGAGAGTCCAAAATGATGAGATAGACGTGTATTGGAAAGCAAGGCTCATGGTGAACACTGAACAAGAGTGGCTTCATGTACAGTGAGATATATCATGTTTAAAGATGTGCAGAAACTAGAACTTTACTTTAATCTGAAATGTTAGAAATTACTGAAAACTATGAGATTAGGACAAGATAAAAAAAGTTGCTGAGGCAATTAGTGAGTACATTGTTTTATTGATAAGTAATTTTGAACGTACTAATGGATTTTAATTCTATATTTATCATTGCCAGAGAATGGATAATTAGGCACACAAACGGACTTAAAGCTGAGAGCCGTGAAACTCATGCCATCCTGTCCTAATGTGAGAACACATGAGATGTCTTTGCTATAATTGAATCAATGCCTAAATCTGACATTAGGTAATGGCCAGGTACATGTATTCATAAAGGATGTGCTGAGTTTAAGATTATACTCTGTTGAGACACAAGAGTATCACATGCTGGGGTTTACTGTCAAGCGAGGGTGAGTGAAAATGTTTCCTGTATATTTTTAATGGCTGGCAAAGATTTTATGATGCAAAAGTAGGAAATTCTGGTAGCATTAAGTAGCATCAAACAGCATCTGGGTTTGAAAAGCAGAGTTAATATTTCATGTAACAGATTCTTTACAGAAATGAAAAATTGATTTCTGATAGAGGGTCTTTGACTTCAACCATGGACTCAGTTTACTTCACATAGATGCTGAGTGTATTTTATGATTTATTTCAGACATCCAGGAATTGTGTTAATTTAGCTCAAAACATTTGAATCTACTCTATTTCAAAATATTTAAGGTGTAAGTTTTTTAAAACTTTAGGTCTCTTTCAAGTTCCTAATAGTTGTAACACGGTTTACTTGATTATTCCAGCTTCCTCCAACTTCTCTTCATCGTCATGTGTCTGGATGAATCCACTGTCATCTGGTGCTCATTTATTCAGGAATGTTCGATACCATTCCTTCCTGCTCCCATCCCATTACCTCAGATGTCCCCTCTGACTAACCAGACCCCTCCAATTACTCCAATGCATGCTGATCCCCAGTAAAATTACTCTTAATCACAACCTCAATCACATTGTTAACACCAAATCTAGGATATCAACAGAGAAGTAGGATATCAATGAGAGAAGAATACTTGAAGAAAACTTCGGGAAGACCAAAGTTACTAAAAATAAGGTTGAGCATGTGTGGGTTGTTTTGTTTCCAAAGAATCGAAGACTTGTTTTCTGTGATTCTTGTTATCCGTCAGCATTTAAGCAGTGATCAATGACAATGTGCCAGAGCCTGCACTGAACAGAACTTGACATGAGGAACTCAATGATGCCTTTGTACTGCATGGAACCTTTGGAGAGCAAAAAATGAAATCAATGGGAGGAATCGACCAACATTTCTTTTCAAAGGCTTTTCCACACCAGAAATCATTTTAACTTAAAACTGCCCCTATTATGGTCTCTATTTACTGGCAAAATAGTAGGTTCATATTGCTTCTCTTTCTACATTTACCAATTTAATAGTTCAACTGAATGACTTCTTGTTCCATGAGCATCATTCCCAGCACATGATTGCTTATGATTGTCTATAGTGAATCAATTTTCAGTTTATTAAGAGGGTGACAGAACAAAAAAAGGAACTACCTTGGATATACAGAGATCTTTAATGACGCCAGGACGACTTTGGAAGACTTTTACAATGACATAGTTTGAAGTGGAGTCACATTGCAATATTATTGTATCTATGGCTTTTTTTGGTGCTTTCCCCAGGGTTTGATATTGTGTGGCTGGGGAGGTCAGTCAAACTTTAAATTACGCATGCACTGGCAAAAGTGATTCAAATAAACTTCAGAACTATGCCTTCCGTCCTTCTCTCGCTGGCTAAGAAATCAAGTCATGTGACTTGGGTTCTATTAGCTCACAATTTTATCATTAATTTGAGGTACAACAATAGCAACGTCAAGGACAGTAACATCTCTTTATTTTGTGTATTTAACAAAGGCGCTTTGTAGAAGTGTAAACAAAGAAATCTGACGTCAAGCTACATTAGATGATACCAGGCATCATAGCATTCTGTAGAGCTCTTGGCAAACCAATGTCAGTGTCCTCCCTCAGGCCACCAGCTCCACTATAAGGGCCCAGTTACACTTAATCACCTCTGTTTGACAGGCTACATTGCTGGCATGCCCAAATACAGAATCTCGACAACGGACACTTCATTTGAACTCTGACACGCAAAGGGATTACTGGGTAGAATGGGGAATAGATTCAAAGATGTTGTCTCGTGAAGAAATTCAACTCCTGGCGATCCCTGGGCCATGACCACTCAAAGTGGAGAAGGAACTTCTGGATGGTGGTGAGAACCTCAAGTCCATGCATTAGGAGTGCACAGAACTTAGAACAGTACAGTAGAGGAACGGGCCATTTGGCCCACAATATCTATGCTGAACATGATGCCAAGTTAAACTAATCTCCTCTACCTGCATACGATCCATATACCTGCCTATCTTGATCCCGAGTGGTACAAGAAAGCTCGCTATGATTGTCGCAAAGCCATCAGGAATGTCAAGAGAGAATACCGGGACAAACATGAGTCCCAATATAACCATTCTGACACCTGCAGACTGAGGCAAGGCCTGTATACTATAACTGGCTGCAAAGGGAAGCCAGGCAGCTTCGCTGGTGATAGTGCGGCCCTCCCTGATGAACTAAATGCATTCTATGCTCGCTTTGAGCAGAAGGCAAACAGGGTAATGGCGTCCATCCCATCAGACTCGAGTGCCTTTTCCCCAAGTCATTGCAGAAATTAGATTGGCCTTCCTGCACAGACCAACCACCGGGTATGTTCTCGAACATCTTTAATCTTTCCCTACACCATTCAGAGGTACTCAACTACTTCAGGAAGACCACTATCATCCCAGTTCCAAGATCTCATGCCTTAATGACTACTATTCAGTGGCCTTGACCGTCATCATGAAGTGGTATGATAGGCTAGTTATGTAACACATTAAATCCAGCCTACCTAGCAACCTTGATCCACTGCAGTTTGCCTACCACCACAACAGGTCCACAGCTGATGCAATCTCCCTGGCCCTACGCTTATCCCTGGAACACTTGGATAAAAAGGACACATATGTCAGTCTCCTATTCACAGACTACAGCTCTGTTTTCAATGCCATCATCCCATCCATGCTCATCTCCAAACTCATGGAAGTTGGAGTCAGCACTCCCCTCTGCAACTGGATCCTCGATTTCCTGACCTACAGACCACAATTAGTGAGGATAGGTGACAAACCTCAATACAGGTGCCTTGAAGTGAGCATATCCGGAAGTGGCGGCGCTGTTGAACAGCTGTGGCTCGCCTGCAGTCCGTCTGTTTTAACTTTTTTGTTGTTGTTTTTTTTGTCTTGTTTTAGTTAAATTTTAGTTTATTAGGTTGTGTTATGTGTGGGGGGGGGGGGGGTGAAACGTGTTTTTTTGTCTCTTCCTTCGAGGGAATGCGACTCTTCTTGTCGTATACCCCCTTCTCTGCCCCCGTCTGCGCTGAGGCCTAATGGTTACAGGTTGGTGACGTGTTTCCGGAGCTCCCGCAACTACAGCTACGTCCGCTGGACTGGAGGGCGGCATCTTCTGGATCGCCTCAGCGCTGAGGGAGAACAAGGAGGGAAGAGACAGAGACTAAGACTTTTGCCTCCATCACAGTGAGGAGATGCTTGGTGAACTCACTGTGGTGGATGTTAATTTGTGTTTATTGTATGTTTTGTTATTTATTATTATTGTGTATGACTGCAGGCAACGAAATTTCGTTCAGACCGAAAGGTCTGAATGACAATAAAGGAATCTAATCTAATCTAATCTTGAAAGGATGCATTCTCAGCCCCAGTCTATACTTCACTTGGTTAAATACCATTCCATCTCAATTTACAAAGTCACAGACAATACCACCGTAGTGGGCCAAATATCAAATAATGCCGAGACAGAGTACAGGAAGGAGATTGAGAACCTCGTAATTTTGTGCGAAGACAACAAACTCTTTCTCAATGTCACCGAGACAAAGGAGATTGTGATCGACTGCAGGAAGCAAAGTGGTACACACACCCTGGTATACATTAATGGTGCCGAAGTAGAAATGGTTGAAAATTTCAAGTTCTTATGTATACATTTCACCCGCAATTTGACCTGGTCCACCCATCTTGAAGCAATGGCCAAGAAAGCACACCAATGCATGACTTCCTTAAAAGTCTTAGGAGGTTTGACACGTCCCCAACAATCCTCACTAACTACTATAGAAGTGCTCTATAAAGCATTTTATCAGGATGCATCACAGCATGATTTGGGAACAGTTCCATCCAAGACGGCAAGAAATTGCAAAGAGTTGTGGACGTAGCCCAGACCATCACACGAACCAACCTCCCTTCCATTGACTCCATCTACACTTCATACTGCCTCGGCAAGGCCAGCAGCACAATCAAGCACCAGTCTTATACCCTGGTCTCTCCCTCTACTTCCCTCTCCCATCAGGCAAAGGTTACAGAAGTTTGAAAATGCATACTTCCAGATTCAAGGGCAGTTTCTTCCCAGCTGTTATCAGGCAGCAAAAATATCCTCTCACCAGCTAGAGAGTGGTCCTGGCTGCCCATCTACCTCATTGAAGACCTTCAAACGATCTTTAATTAGAATTTTAATTGCACTATATATTATACCATTTATCCTGCATGTGTACACGGTGGATGCTTGATTGTAGTCATTTCACTGACTGGATAGCACCCAACAAAAAACTTTTCACTGTACTTCGGTACACGTGACAATAATAAACTAAACAAAACAGAACTAAAATCTATAAACCTTTTAAATGCTCCGATTGTATTTGCCTCCACCACTCTCCTGGCAGGACATTCCAGACACCAACCAGTATCTCTGTAAAAGACTTGCCTCGCACATTTCCTTTAAACTTTACCCCCCTTTCCTTAAAGCTTAAAACAGGTTCTGACTGTCTACCCTATCTATGCCTCATGTTTTATTTTTATAATTTCTCTAATTTTATAAACTTCTGCAGCCTCTGACGCTCCAGAAAAAACAATCCAAGTTTGACCAAATACTCATTATAGTCATATAGACATAATATGCTGGAGTAACTTCGCAGGACAGCCAGCATCTCTGAATAGAAGGAATGGGTGATGTTTCGCATCGAGACCCTTCTTCAGACCGAGCCAGACAGTCTGAAGAAGGGTCTCGACCCAAAACGTCACCCATTCCTACTATCCAGAGATGCTGCCTGTCCCGCTGAGTTACTCCAGCATTTTGTGTCTATCTGCGGTGTAAACCAATATCTGCAGTTCCTTCCCACACCTCTCATAATAGTTAATATCTTCTGATTCGGGCAGCATTCTGGTAAAGTTATTCTCTTCCCTCTGCAAAGCCTCCACATCTTTCCTGTAATGGGACAACCAGAATTATATACAATACTAAGTGGGGGTCCCATGTTCACACAGGAGGGCTGGTCCCCTGACACAATATTCCACCTCTCCACCAATTCCAATATTGGTGGCCAGTGGGGGGGGCTTTCTGGAGTGCTGGTATGGGTTCTTGGGGTGGCAGCTCAGTCCCTCAAGCCTGACCTGCTGGCAGCTCACTCACAACTGGTGGGCTGGCAGTTGACTCATGACTATTCCTTGAAATTCCATTTCAAGCAGGGTGCAAGGCCACCAAATTCAAATCCATGTTCCTACCATTTCAAGCAGGGTGCAGGGCCACCAAATTCAAGCGCAGTTTCTTACCACTATGAGCAGGGTGCAAGGCCACCGAATTCAAGTGCAGTTTCCAACCACTTCAAGCAGGGTTCAAGGCCACCGAATTCAAGTGCTGTTTCATACCACTTCAAGCTGGATCCAAGGCCACCAAATTCAAGTGCAGTTTCATACCACTTTCAACAGGGTGCAAGGTCACCAAATTCAGTGCAGTTTCATACCACTTCAAGCAGGATGCAAGGCCGCCAAATTCAAGTGCAGTTTTATTCCACTTCAAGCAAGGTGCAAGGCCACCAAATTCAAATGCAGCTTCATACCATTTCATGCAGGGTGAAACCACCATAAAACCACACAAAACACCAAACACACAGTTCAGTAGACATTTAGTGTGTTCAGTTGATTTACAACTCAGGCAGAGTCGTGACCTCTCCTTCCCCCATCATGCAAAGACTGAGCCACACCCACACTTCCGGGTTTTATAACACCTCCCCCTCCCACTGGAAAAGGTGTGGCTTTCATGGCGTGATTGACAGGAGAGAGATTCTCAACATTTTTTAAACACTAATAACACTTTTATTTTTCATTGATGGGAAGAATTCTCTGCACCTGCTCAGCAGAGGGGGGACTGAGTAAGATGGCCAAAAATCACAGCCGTACGTGGTAGCGTTTTATCTAAAATCATTATACAGTGCAAACAGGAAGTAAGTGCATTTGCAGTAGTGCCTTTTAACATCAAGCCAAATCACCCAAGCCACCATTTGCAATAAGTAGTGCCTTTCAACTTCAAGCCAAAACACCCAAGCCACCATTTGCAGTAAGTAGTGCCTTTCAACTTCATGCCACCATTTGCAGTAAGTTGTGCCTTTCAACTTCAAGCCAATGCACCCACGCCAACATTTGCAGTAAGTAGTGCCTTTCAACTTCAAGCCAAAGCACCCAAGCCACCATTTGCAGTGCCTTTCAACTTCAAGCCAAAGCTCCCAAGCCACCATTTGCAGTAAGTAGTGCCTTTCAACTTCAAGCCAAAGCACCCAGGCCGCCATTTGCAGTAAGTAGTGCCTTTCAACTTCAAGCCAAAGCTCACAATCCACCATTTGCAGTAAGTAGTGCCTTTCTACTTCAAGCCAAAGCACCCAAGCCACCATTTGCAGTAAGTAGTACCTTTCAACTTCAAGCCAAAACACTCAAGCCACCATTTGCAGTAAGTAGTTCCTTTCAACTTCATGCCACCATTTGCAGTAAGTAGTGCCTTTCAACTTCAAGCCAAAGCACCCAAGCCACCATTTGCAGTGCCTTTCAACTTCAAGCCAAAGCACCCAAGCCACCATTTGCAATAAGTAGTGCCTTTCAACTTCAAGCCAAAGCACCCAAGCCACCATTTGCAGTAAGTAGTGCCTTTCACCTTCAAGCCAAAGCACCCAAGCCACCATTTGCAGTAAGTAGTGCCTTTCAACTTCAAGCCAAAGCACCCAAGACACCATGTGCAGTAAGTAGTGCCTTTCAACTTCAAGCAAAACACCCGTCGCCATTTGCAGGAAGTAGTGCCTTTCAACTTCAAGCCAAAGCACCCAAGCCACCATTTGCAGGCAGTGCCTTTTTACTTCAAACAAACCATATTTTCATTTTCAAATAACATTAAGGGGACTCACAGTTGTGTAGACATGTGTTCAGTGTTATTCAGAGCTCAGAGAGGCGTTACCCTTGGCTTCATCCATCTTGCAGAGACTGAGTGAGGCACACCACTTCCTGGTTTTATAGTCCCTCCCCCTCCCTCCAGCAGGGGCAGCAGAGAGAATGGTGAATTTTTTTAAATCAGTAATATCTCTCTGATTTGTCATTGATGGGAAAAATCCTCCGCACCCGTAAGACGGAGGGGGGCTCTAAGCGAGGTGGCCAAAAATGACGGCCGTAGGTGGTGGCGTTCTGTCGGAAATCGCAGCACAGTGGGCCAAAAGTGGTCAAGATCAGAGTTTTAGTAATATATAGATAGATTCCAAATGGAGCCTATGCAAAGTCTGATAAAGCTGCAACACGGCTTATACTCGGATGAAGGCAAGCAGGCCATACACCTACTTTACCTCTCAATCTACTTGTGTTGCAGAAGGCCTGTGTTCGCAGTTGAAGAAAACTACCCACCAACATGTCATGTCGGGCACCTCCTGCCCCATCTATGGAAGAGTCTGTTGTTCCCACATTAGTCTCATCACTTATCTCATAACCCACAAATCCGGTGTGAAGCCAAGTTATCCAAGGGAAAAACAATAGCTCTGGACATGGATTTCTGGGGGCAGTAAGTTTTGGAAGAACTAACTATAAGCACCAGTTTCTAATATTCTCAATGTATGTTAATCTTGAATGTGAAGGAAGATTTGAATATGCAAAATCACAATTTCTATAAGTTGTGGTAATGTATACCTACTAGTTATATCACTACTGGTTTCCTTGTATCCTCTGCAATGTTAAAAAAAAAAAACCATGATCCAATCAGTCAAGGTTTGCTAAGATGAATGAACAAGGTAAGGAATTCAGAATGCCAGAGAGGGAGATTTCATGAGCTCAATGCTGCCTGGTTTAACTGTAGCACACCATCCAAGGACACTTGGATTAGAACATTGGGCACAATTAAGTCAATTAATTTGCTTAATTGAGAATTGAAATGGGCTAAAGGGATGATTCAACAGATATCTTGAAGATGATGTCTAGTTGAAAGGCAAAGATGGCCTGTCCTGGTCTACATTTAATTGTTTATTTAGTTTAAAGATGCAGCATGGAAACTGGCCTTTCAGTCCACCAAGTCTACACTGACCAGCGATCCCCACACATTAACACCATTCTACACACGCTAGGGAAAATTTGCAATTATAAAAAGCCAATTAACCTACAAACATGTATGTCTTTGGAGTGTGGGAGGAAATCGGAGATCCCGGTGAGGACCTATGCATGTCACGAGGGGAACGTAAAAACTCTGTACAGACAAGCAACCATAGTCAGGATCGAACCTGGGTTTCTGATGCTGTAAGGCAGCAAATCCACTGCTGTGCCATCGTGCCTACATGAAGAGTGTTGATAAAATGGACAGCTAGCTAAAATGGTTTTCTGCCAACAAGCAATACCCCAGTATGGATACATCAATATCTGTGAACTGCCAATCATTCTCTTTGTCCTGAAGTAATTGTGTGAAGCACTTTGGGGTCAATGCAAGTTGACTAAAAATGTGCTATATAAATAAGACATTATTATTATTATATTATTATAAAGTGCGTAAAAATCAGTGCATTCTACTGGTTTGAAAGAATCTCATGAGACTCCCTTGATCATCACTTGGTGTCTCTAGATACCAAGTGATGATCAATCCACGATAGGCATATGATCTAAAGCTTGGTGAAGAGGTAGACATTAAGGAGTGTCTTAAAGGAAGAGAGGTACTCAGCCAAAATGGCTTTAGGAGAGTATTCCAGAGTGTAGGGTCAGCAGAATTCTTGATCTCCAAGGGTCAGAGGGCGATAGAGAGTTCAGTACTGAAACATCCATGGGGCCCATTGTACCTGTTACATTCATCCTATTGACCTGCATTACGTCCATTGTCTTCTATTCCTCGACGATTCAAATGCTTATCTGGATACTTCTCAGATATAGTGAGTGTATCTGCTTTCACCACCACTTTTCGCCACAACATAGCCCAACGGGTGGCACATGTTGGGCAAGTCATTCCTTGTCTTATGACTCCAGTGCAGGATCCAGTAACTGCAACTGAATACACTCCGAATGAGAACCATGGAATCCTCTGGAGTACTAGTACAGAGGTTCCAAATACAGGGATGGTCGGAGAATGCCTCCTTACCAGTTGCTACTAGCTGCACAAATTTGGCATTCTGTCATTTCAGCCCTTGACTGAGGAGAAAGAAAAAGAATTATCAAGTGCTGATAATGAGAGATCCTCTCCGAACATACCACCTGGGTGCAGTTAATCTCTTTTCAATGGGTATAAGCAAACAGTTCACTATCATTATGGTTGAGTAAGTGAAGATATACCAGGCCTTTCACAAAGAAATGTCACCTTTATCCTGATTCTATGTACGTCATTCTAGATCTTAAAGGTTGAGGAAATAGCCTCCTGCTCTCTATGTTTTTAATCGCTGTGGAAATCTTGTCTGAGATTATCTTTTACTCTCCAAAACTCAATTGAGTATTACGACAATCAGTGGACAACTCCTTCCCTCCCCTGTTCTCATCTTCCTCATACTAAGTTTCAATCTACTGAATTACACCATCTCCAAAGCAAGAAGATATACTTTCCAGGTATGGAGACCAACAATTGTATACAGCTCCCTCCAGGTGTGTTCTCAACAAAACCTTGTACAAGTACAGAAAGGCTTCCAGTTTCTTCCAATTAAGAGCAACCAAGCTATCCGACCAAATAGAGAATTGGCTTTGTAGAAGGAACCAACGTTTAATGGTGGAAGACAGACACAAAAAGCTGGAGTAACTCAGCGGGACAGGCGCATCTCTGGAGAGAAGGAATGGGTGACGTTTCGGGTTGAGACCATTCTTCAGATAATGGTGGAAGGTTATTTTTCAGACTGGAGGTCTGTGACTAGTGGTGTGCCTCAGGGATTGATGCTAAGTCCATTGTTGTTTCTGGTTTACATCAATGATTTGGATAAAAACATAGAAGGCATGATTGAAGTTAGTGGATGATATTAACGTGGGTGGTATCATAGATAGTTGAGAAAAATATCAAAAATTATGGTAAGATGTTGATCACTTGGGCAAATGGACTAAGGAATGGTTAATGGAATTTAATGCAGATAAGTATGAGGTCTTGCATTTTGGGAGGTCAAGCCAGAGCAGGACCTTCACAGTGTATGGTCGTGCCCTGGGGAGTATTGTAGAGCAGAGGGATTTCAGAGTGCAGATAGATAGTTCCTTGAAAGTGGCATCACATGTAGATAGGGTGGTCAAAAAGGCTTTTGGTACATTGGCCTTCATCAGTTAGGGTATTGAGTACAGAAGTTGGAATGTTATATTACAGTTAGTACAAGACATTGGTGAAGCTGCATTTGGAATATTGTGTTCCGTTTTGGTCACCCTGCTATAGGAAGTATGTTGTTAAGTTAGAAAGAGCGCAGAGAAGATTTACGAGGATATTGCCAGGACTTGTGGTCCTAAGCCAGGGAGGGGTTGGGCAGGCTCAGACTTTATTGCTTGGAGTGCAGAGGTCTGAAGGGTGATCTGAAAGAGGTGTACAAGATCATGAGGGGAATAGATACAGTAAACACACAGAGTCTTTTACCCAAAGTAGGGGAAACAGGAGTTAGAGGACATGGATTTATGGTGAGAGGGAAAAGATTTAATTGGAACCCAAAGGAGCAACTTTTTCACACAGCAGGTGGTGGATATATGGAACGAGCAAGCAGAGAAGATAGTTAAGGTTGGTATTATAACAACATTTAGGAGACATTTGGACAAGCACATCAATAGGAAAGGTTTAAAGGAATATGGGCCAAATGTGGGCATGTGAGATTGATGTAGATGTGGCTTCTTGGTCGGCATGGGCAAGTTAGGCCGAAAGGCCTGTCTCCGTGCTGTATGACTCTGACTCTATAGCATTAACTTCCCAGGAATAAAGCAAATCATAGACTATAGATTGCTTCCGCAAATTAGTGAGTCCAGTTACTCAAATGAAATTAGATTATTTCTGGGTATACAAAAATTGATCATCTTTGTTCTTCCTCTCTAAACATATTTGATGCCTTTTTAAATGTTTCATTGACTGACTTGCTATTTTCTGTTATAAACCGCTATTCACATCTGTGTTTTTGACTTGATGTTTTCCATACTTATAATCCAAAATTGATCAAATTATTTTCAATGGTGGATATGGTTTTGGGGGGTTTTGATTGCCAATTTCACAAAGTTAATTGCTTATTAGTTACATTTTATATAGATGCATATTAGCATTTAGGCATATGAGCCATGATAAACTACCACGCCTATTGTGCCCTGGCTATCAGTACTGTATGGGTCAGATATGATAATACCCTAACACATATTCATGTGCTTTGCTGCTGCTTTGATACTAATCTGAATATCTCAAAGTAATCTCAATCAAAACACTAGTGCATTGAAGCCAGAAGGACAGCACTCTCTAAATCAAAGTCCAAAGCCTTCTTCGCAATTAATCACACTCCAATGGGCTTAGGTCCTGTGATGTTGGATGTGTTGGTGAAGATTTCTGGGCATAGCATCAGAGGCATGAGCCATACATCTCCTTCTGGCAGTAGGAGACGGACCTTCATCTGCCAACATCACTTGTGCCGAAAGCAAAATTTTCATTGCTAGCTCTTCCTGATCCACAACATAACACCCTCTGGGATGCTGTGTGTCTGCCTTCATCTTTGGAACTCATAGTGAGAGTCCTAATAATGAGGTGCTGGCTAGAAAAACACTGGGAACATATGTCAGCATGGTGATTCCAGGAAATCCTTGCATTGTAATCTAATGTCTCCAATCTTCGGTGCTCCTGGGAATTGGCACATTTGGAAACACTGTATGGTAAGAAGAAATTCCCCTGGGGAATCTTCTTCTGTTCCTTAAATTGTAATTCATTCAATTGTGTATCTTGTGTTGGCTTTGTCAAAAGGAGTGAAGGGCTTGGGAATAGTTGATCAGCAACCTGGAAACTGCCCCATTTAGTATTTACTAGCAATATGCATTCATGCCCTTCCTACAATTTGTAATTAAATGTTGAGGCTCAATTTGTGTGTGCTGTGTTGGAGGAGGGGGCCAGTATGTCGGATTGAGCTGAAGAGTGTCGATTGGTGTGTATCATAGAGAACAGTCCACTGAGTCACCTGGTATCTGAACATCTTGTGTAATCAGCCTCTTACAAGGATATCGTCACAGAGAGGGCTGCCCTGGCATAATGTTCCTTGCACATCTAACTTCTTCTACTTGTATAGCAACCGTGACACTCCATTGTGTGCCCACTGAATCTCCACTTAACTAGAGCACATTTGACTAGAGCACATTGTGTGAAGCAGGAAACAAAATTCTCCAGAGCATGTTCAATGATTTTTAGTTAACTCAGATTAGCGTCCACAATGTTTTTTTAAACTTTCTTATTATGTACAAGACCACGTGTTATAGTAATTTTTTTTTAGAAAATATTGACTATAAAGATAAAACTAATTTTGCCATTTTCTCTTGTTAGTGTGTAGTCCACATTGGTGATAGTTCATGTGAGCCAGCAATGCCTCTTCATGCTCTAACATTGTGTGCGTATATGTATGGTTGCTTTTTCTCATCTTAGACAATACTTGAGGTTGAAGGGATTGGTTTGCACTCAACAGGCGAGGCAGCAACTAAATAAAGTTAATGATTCAGAGACTCGGACGATTTATGAGGATGTTGCTCAGCCTCAAGGATAGAGAAGACTTATGAGGATTTACGAGGATTTATGAGGATTTAGATGCACAGAGTCTCTTGCCCAGAGTACGGGAATCAAGAACCAGAGGACATGTGTTTAAGGTGAGGGGAAAAGATTTTATTGGAACCTGAGGGGTAACTTTTTCATGCAAAGGGCAGTGGGTATGGAATGAGCTACCAGAGGAGGTAGTTGAGGCAGGGACCATTGCAACCTTTAAGAAACATTTAGACAGGTACATGGATAGGACAGGTTTAGAGGGATATGAGCCAAATGTAGGCAGGTGGGACTAGTGTAGATGGGACATGTTGACCAGTGTGGGCAAGTTGGTCGAAGGGCCTGTTTCAATGCTGTAAGACTCTGTGACTCTATGACTCTATGATTCCATTTATGACCATCCATTTGAATTATTACAAGTAATGTGCGCCAGCAATATTTTGCTGCTTGTCTAACAGGTGAACATATCGGCTTGACAACAATACACGTAGCAGCTAAAACACTGGCTCCATTTGTGCTACTGAAAAATGTTACTTTAAAAACTCAGTTCTGCCTGGACAGCACCCTAGATTTTAAAGTTCCATGATTATGTTGAACCCTCAGGACATTTAAAAGTAGACAGACAGACTGTTCATCGGCTGGAATTTGTAATGGCTCAGAGACTGTCCCAGCAGTACAAGACCACAGGAAGTCTGTAATTAAATGATCTTCTGTCTGTCTCTCTCACACACACAACTGTGATTGTTCTGACAACCGTACGGTTTTGGAAATATGCACTGCACTGCTTTTATGGGTTTAAAGGCATCCTCCACTCCTTCATGTTTGTCTGAGCCAGTCCAGTCTTACTCTTTCTCTCAGGCAGTCATGTGAGATTAGTTAGAAATCTTGACATACAGCTTCCTGCCAGGAGGTAGGGCTACTGCTCAAGCTGCCGGACCCGTAGTATGTGAATGAGCAGAGCTGTCAGTGCATGAAACGGCTGAATCCTGTGTGACTGCGAGGAGGGGACAGACTTTCCTCACAAGGGCGAACATTACACTGTTGCTCTGCCTCAACAACGTTGGAGCTCCTGCCCAATCTTAATCATAACTGTTTTTAAAAGCCCGAAGCTGGCGCATTAATTGAGACTTCACTGTGATCCCAAGTGCTGGAGCAATTCTGACATTGGTAAGTGCAAATGACAACATTGTAAGTGGCTACATTTTTTGTTGTAGTTTTAATTTTCACACTGATGTAGTGTGCCTTTGTGGATTGTTTGTTGTTGATTTCTGCATGGTGCTGTGAATGCAAAATTTGTGCTTAATTTTTTTAAGAATGAATCCTGCGGAAGAAATAATAAGAAAAATTGTTTGCTTAAAAGCAGACCCTCTAGATGTGATCTAGGTCCTAAGATCGAAATGTGCTCTTTATACTGTATGCCTATTTAAATAGCAGAATTAGGGAGATCTTACTTGTAGATTGGGTGCAGCCTCCTTAACTTCTGTTTGAACCATATTATGTGCACTGTGGGCTGCTGACAGCTTAGGTTTTAGCAGGAGGGAAATATTACTAGCCTGTTGAGTTTGAGAGATTATAAAATAATTTATACATTGCAAGTACTGCTTGGTTTAAAGAGATAAAGAAACTGTTCCGAATTTCTTTGTTAGTCAGAAATGTACGAGCCAAGTTGTTACACTAACAGTGTAAGAAGTGTTATAGCTCAGGGGCAGCAGTACACTGCTGGCACAGCAGAGATAGTGCGAGCCCGATTCGCTTGATTCTGTTTCCTGATGGCTTTTGGTCTAGTTTAGGGGCTTATTGTCAACACCCCATTTTATATTGGGGCGGGGAGGGAGGGTCTTGGCAGCTGCATGCCAGAAATTCATTTTCACTTGCTGGAATTGAAGGTGACCGCTGGGTATTACACTACCTTTACACAATTTGCTGTAATTGAAGTCCAAACTCAGAAAGGTACGACAATGTGCAACTGCTACTGAGTATGTATGGTTTGTGTACACTACCCGAGCAAATCTCCAATTCCAATAGAATCTGGGCAGAATTACTCAAATTCTAATTTGATAAGGTCCTACATAGGAGATTGTGAGCAAAATTAGGGCACATGATATTGGGTGTAGAGTGCTGACATGGATAGAAAATTGGTTGACAGACAGGAAATAAAGAGTAGGGATTAACGGGTCCCTTTCGGAATGGCAGGCAGTGACTAGTGGGGTACCGCAAGGCTCGGTGCTGGGACGGCAGCTATTTACAATATATATTAATGATTTAGATGAAGGGATTAAGAGTAACATTAGCAAATTTGCAGATGACACAAAGCAGGGTGGCATTGTGAACTGTGAGGAGGATGCTATGAGGATGCAGGGTGACTTGGACAGGTTGGGTGAGTGGGCAGATTAAATGGCAGATGCAATTTAATGTGGATAAATGTGAGGTTATCCTCTTTGGTAGCAAAAACAGGAAGGCAGATTACTATCTAAATGGTGTCAAGTTGGGAAAAGTTAAAGTACAATGGGATCTGGGGGTCTTGTTCATCAGTCAATGAAAGTAAGCATGCAGGTACAGCAGGCAGTGAAGAAAGCAAATGGCATGTTGGCCTTTATAACAAGAGGAGTTGAGTATAGGAGCAAAGATGTCCTTCTGCAGTTGTATAGGGCCCTAGTGAGACCACACCTGGAGTATTGTGTGCAGTTTTGGTCCACTAATTTGAGGAAGGACATCCTTGCTATTGAGGGAGTGCAGCATAATAATAATAATAATTATAATAAATTTTATTTGCGGGTGGCCTTTCAAAGTCTCAAGGACACCTTACAGAAATTAACAAGAGAGAAAAAACATATAGTCGGAGTAAAATAAATAATAAGGACATCATCAATACACAGATTAAAGACAGAATTCGCTCCAAAGACAAAAAATCAAAAACACAATGTGAAGAGAGAGCAGCGGCAGCTAAACCGCGCCAGCGTACACTCTCCCTTCCGACAGCCATCTTGGACACAAACTAACATATTCACTTACACACAAAAAAATCATCCCCCCACAATGGTTACCACTGTGGGGGAAGGCACAATGTCCAGTCCCCATCCCCAGTTCTCCCAAAGTCAGGCCTATTGAGGCCTCCGCTATTGCCTCTACGGAGGCCCGACGTTCCTGGCCGTTCTGGCCGGGTGCTGTTGCCCCAGCTTCGGGAGAGTCCTTTGAGCGGCTGGGCCACCTGGAACGGCCGCTTCCTAACTGGGGACCGCGGCTTCCGAAGCCGACAAGGCCGCGCCGGTTTGGAGCTCCCAGGCTCCCGATGTTAAAGTCGGCGCCGCCCGCTCCGCTCCGCAGACCCGCAGCCCGGAGGTGTTGAACTCGGCGGTCACAGCTCACCAGAGCTCCAGCACGTCGATCCAGCGCGGCGACCCAGGCAAGGCATCGCCCGCTCCGCTCCGCGATAGCGCTTCAGCGCTGTGCCGCCACCGAAGCCGAGGTGCTGGGCAGTTCCCGCCAGGAAACGGCGCTCCACGCCCGCTGGTAGGCCACGAGGACGGGTCGACGGGGCAGCCCGGAGAAAAAGCTGCCTCACCGACCAGGTAGGGACCTAGAAATATTGTTACCCCCTACCCCCCACATTAAAAAGTCTATCTCTCCCACAAACAAAACACAGGACTCACTAAAACTACAAAAAAAAAGTGAATTAAAAGGAACGGCTGCTGGTTAGCAGCCGTTCCCCAAGATGGCTCCTCCTCCTTAATGGTTTACAAGGTTAATTCCCAGGATGGCGGGTCTATCATATGCTGAGAGAATGGAGTGGCTGGGCTTGTATACTCTGGAATTTAGAAGGATGAGTGGAGATTATTGAAACATGTAAGATTATTCAGGGTTTGGACACGCTAGAGGCAGGAAACATTTTCCCGATGTTGGGGGAGTCCAGAACCAGGTGCCACAGTTTAAGAATAAGGGGTAAGCCATTTAGAACGGAGATGAGGAAACACTTTTTCTCACAGAGAGTTGTGAGTCTGTGGAATTCTCTGCCTCAGAGGGTGGTGGAGGCCGGTTCTCTGGATACTTTCAAGAGAAGGCTAGATAGGGCTCTTAAAGATAGTGGAGTCAGGGTATATGGGGAGAAGGCAGGAACGGGGTACTGATTGGGGTTGATCAGCCATGATCACATTGAATGGCAGTGCTGGCTCGAAGGTCCGAATGGCCTACTCCTGCACCTATTGTCTATTGTCTATTGTCTAATTTACAAACTAAGTTTCCTGCTTGTTAAAAACCTTTGCTTGAGAAATTGTGCTGGAAAAGTCAGGAATACTAATGCACAAAGGACGGCTTAGAATAGGTCGCACCTGGAACATGTGTGGTTTCTCATTGTTGATGTGGTCACAATGTTCATTCTGTGCCAATTTCGCTGCTTAGAAACACAAGCTGAATTAGTAGGAATTAGTAGCACATGCAGAAAATTAATGATGCAGAATGAAATGGTACCTTCACCTCTTGATAGGAAGGTGCTTGCTGTTTTCAGCTGCTCCGAGTGTCAGTGAACAGTTTTCGGAAGAAAATCACAAGTTATGGCAGAGCAGGGAAGCGAACAAACTCATTGAATATTTGGATGCTGCTCTCAATGTATTAGTAGAGGGATGAAGGTCAGGAAAACACACCAGCAAGTCCCATCTCCCAACAAAAACATTGCTACAAACAGAAAATACGAAAAATATGCAGGACAAGTAGCATCTGCAGGGAGATATATAAATTAAATTGGAGTTATAAAGCCATACAATATAGAAACAGGCCCTTCGCCCCAACTTCTCCATGCCACTGGGCAAGTCCCATTTGCCTGAATTTGGCCCATAATCTTCAAAACCCTTCCTATCCATATAGCTGTCCAATGGTTTATTGAAAATTGTAATTCTATCCACTTTTATAGCTTCCACTTAGTGTTTCATGTTATCAAACCTTTATCATAATTAGGATTAAAGGCTGATGAAAGACCATTGAACTGGAATGTTAATTTTCCCTCTCCAAAGATGCTGCCTGACCTGCTGAGTGTTTAGAGTTTTCTGTTTTTACTTTAGATTTCCAGCATCCATATTGTTTTGCTTTGGCAAGGGACCACATGCAAACTGAAGGAACAGCACCTCATATTCCACTGGAGCAGCTTACAACCCAATGGCATGAACATTGAATTCTCCAATTTTACGTGACCTCTCTAAACACACCCCACCCCCCTTTCTCCCCCAAATCCCCCTCCTCCCTTTACCCTTCCCACCCCTGTGTCCCACCTGAACTCCCATTTATTTATCCACTCCACCCACCCCCTCACCTCCCCAGCCAATTTCCTCCCTCTGGCTTTACAATCTACAACTCTTCAAACCTGTCTCACATCTTCCATCCTTTCTTATCTTTGGCCTTTGTTCGAATCAACTATCAAAACCCCCTCCCTCTCTTGTGTCAACCTATTACCTGCCACACAGGTTCTTCATCTCCCTTTTTATAGTTTTCTTCTCTCTCTCTCTCTCCAAGCAGTCTAAAGCAGGGTCTCGACCTAAAACGTTACCTATCCATGTTCTCCAGGGACACTGTCTGAATTGTTCAGTTACTGCAACACTTTAGACAATAGACAATAGACAGTAGGTGCAGGAGTAGGCCATTCGGCCCTTCGAGCCATCACCACCATTCAATGTGATCATGGCTGATCATCCCCAATCAGGGGATGCCTTCTCCCCATATCCCCTGACTCCGCTATCTTTAAGAGCCCTATCTAGCTCTCTCTTGAAAGCATCCAGAGAACCTGCCTCCACTGCCTTCTGAGGCGGAGAATTCCACTTTGTGCTCTGCCATGTATTATTATTTGTTCCCTTCTGTTCCACTCTCACTCCAGTCAAATTTTCCATTGGAGAAGTGTGGTATCAGAACAGCCACCAATCTTCCATTACTTCAGCTAACCAGAACCTGCAATTTTACTTCGGAGTCACGTGAGTGACTACGTGAAGAACCCGTCCAGCATGCATGCGCGGCATTGCGTTCACGCAGATGCAACAGCGACGAACGGGAGTAGAGGCGCTCCCGCTACAAGCCTGAAGGAACGGACTGTTAGGTAAGTACTTACCTACATGTTAAACTCACGACTTTGCTCCTCTTTGTTGCTCCAGGGGAACTGGAGACAACAAAGCAGAACAGAGGGAAGCGGCCCCTGTTCGACTCCAGGGAAGGAGCGCTCCGTCAGTGGAGGGGGGAGAGGCGGCACCGGGACCGCACACGCTGCGGTCCGCAGTCAGGGTACTGAGCCGATGCCCAGTCCGCTAACAGCTGTCTGACCAACAGCAGCGGACTGGAGGGAAATTCAAAAAACCGGCCGGTAATCCCTGCATCTCCCGACAAGGAGACTCACCGCCCGAGAACCGCAGAAATGCCGCCCGAAAACGGCAGACAGCCTCTAGCAGCAAAGCCAGCAACAAAACCTTGGGCTGGAGACAGACACAGAAGATGGAATCGGCACTTCAAACAAGAGCAAGTAAGTGTCTGTTCTCCAAGCCTAGAGCAAGGTCATGGAGCCAAAAACTCCAGCGAGACTTGCCTCAGGAACAGGGGCAAGTTCGCCAAGGGAGCATAACACTCCCACTCTAGTGCCTACAGCACTGGCCATCTCCCTTGTCGAGGGATCGATGGCGACCAGGGATGGGCTGGTCAAGAAGAGGGGTCACTGGCTGAACAACATCTGGAGTATGCTTGAGGTACAGGATCAGGAAGAGCTGCTGGGTGTGGCCGCTATGTGGCTCCACCACTAGCGAGATGGCTTTTCAGTCTCAACTGACGGCCAGCTTACTACCTGTTCTTGTCAAAAAACCTCTCCAAGACAGGTAGTCATGAGGCGTTGGATTTCATCACGCCTCCCCTAAATTGCATTTACTCAAAGTGCCCACCGTTATTGGGGGGTACATTGAGCATAGCTTTTTAAAACCCAAATATCTTAAATTGCATTTGATACCGCTGACGTCGGCTATCATTTTCGCATGCTCATTCCAGAGGGGCAGGGTAGTATGGCAAAACACCTGACCCTACTGTTCACAGATGCTCCGCAACTTCTCAGGAAGTTATAAAACCTGCCCTCAACCTAAAATTCACAGGACTGTGAGAACGCCGACCTCACAACCACAGATCCTGCTATCTGGCTAAGTTATCATACCAAGCCTAAGAAACTGGACGAAGTATCCAAAATATTCGGCATCAAGAGGGCAGGGCCTGGAATGAGCACCACACAAAACCAGACAGCAGTACCTCCACGCGTCCACCAGTAGGCGTCTACTTAATAGTACTGGTGAAAGCTCGGGGCCTGCATGCCAACCCCCAGTAAGCCCTTTCAGGCCAGGGTCCAGAGCGGGCCCCATGGAAAATGCGCCACCCCCCAACAACACCATCCCTACAGACAAGGAACCAGAAACCGAAGAAATGAACACACCACTAAACAACAGTGAAGACAGATAAGTATGGTTCCTACCATCACATAAAAGGTGAAGGGTTAGTACTAACAGGGGGGGGGGGGGGGGGGGAATCACACCTGGGTTGGGAACATGAAGAACTATCACACTTGGTAGTTATATACCAAAAATATTCAAGGATAAAAATTGAATTAAGAATCCCATCACTTCTCGGCCTTTTGGCTAAGATCAAGTATAGTATCTGTTTTTATCAGTTTAATATCTGATACGTCCCTTATCTGGGGACCATATATAGGTCCCAAGCAGTCGTTCCAGGTGCGACAAAGGTTCACCTGTATCTCCTCCAACCTCATCTACTGCATCCGCTGCTCTAGATGTCAGCTGATTTACATCGGTGAGACCAAGCGTAGGTTGGGCGATCGTTTCGCCGAACACCTCCGCTCAGTCCGCAATAACCTACCTGACCTCCCGGTGGCTCAGCACTTCAACTCCCCCTCCCATTCCCAATCCGACCTCTCTGTCCTGGGTCTCCTCCATTGCCAGAGTGAGCAACAGCGGAAATTGGAGGAACAGCACCTCATATTCCGTCTGGGGTCCTTGCGTCCTTATGGCATTAACATTGAATTCTCCCAATTTGGCTAGCCCGTGCTGTCTCCTCCCCTTCCTTAACCCTCTAGCTGTCTCCTCCCACCCTCCCATCCGCCCGCCCTCGGGCTCCTCCTCCTCCTCCCCTTTTCCTTCTTTCTTTCCCCACCCCCCATCAGTCTGAAGAAGGGTTTCGGCCCGAAACGTCGCCTATTTCCTTCGCTCCATAGATGCTGCTGCACCCGCTGAGTTTCCCCAGCAATTGTGTGTACCTACCATATATTACCAGTTCAGCATGCACCCCAAGGGGACTACCCTCCCACTAAAAAAGAACATGAGGGACTAGCTAACTGGAAAAGATATATTAGGGGTCATAAAGAAGCCTATATGAACCTTTGGTACCAACAAACCCAAGATGGTGAATGTCACACCATCATTGACTTTACCACTTGAGTATTTCACCAGGTTATACACTTATGGAAATTTGTAACTGCTAACCATGGATTTCCTAGGATACTTTATGGTAGACATCAGTTTAAAGATGCATACTATTCAGTACCCATTCATAAAATTTCGGCGATACCTATTTACCTGGATGGGGTATCTATGGCAGTATAAATTGTCGATTATGGCTAATATCAGCCAAAACTGTTCCCAGATATTCAAACCAGCCCTGACACTATTAAGGAACATATCGTCATGGCATGTCTCTATGATATTTACGACAGACAAATCCATGGGAATAGCTAATCAACAGCATTAGCTACTATACTTATTTAGCCGAGCCTGTCATTCTATCCAGATAGATCTACGTTGACACCATCCACTACTATTGACTATCTGGTATTCAATTAACTCTACCCACTCATCTATAACATTGCCATAGGAGAGTCAGCATATGACACAACCTGTAACAATTAATGGTATCAATCAACCAACCATTCAACAGTGGCTAGAGTAATTGGGAGTTAATAGCAGCATTTCCAGCTACTTAACTTGAACCTTTCCATTAGAGCTAAGGTGCTAATGTTTTAAACTAAATCCCCATACCCAGAACATGGTGGCAAATGGACTAATCTGGAGTTGTCATCACTATAGACACTGGGCGTAAAACCTAGTTGGGAATGTTGAGTACGTTCTATTGGTAAAGCATATTATTCTGTAGTGCACCATTTTGCATGTTCGTTTATAAATTAACAACATCACAGTGGTGGCATACACCAACCACTTGGGCAGAATAAATCGATATCATGTGACAATTTATTTAACAATTGGTAACCGTAGGTCGTCAAACATATTCGACCATCAGCAAACTTACCTATCAGGTGAGCTAAATACTGTAAACAGACATATTAAACCAATGTATTTGCTGAAATTACAAAGCAATATGGAACACCAGATATCGATTTCCCTGTATTTCAATTGAATCACCACGTACCGATGTATGTCGCATGAAACCAAACTTTGAGGCAGTGGCAATGAATTCATTCCCGCTGAACTAGGAGGGGGGGGAATCTAATCTATGTTCTCCCCCCTTTTTCCTACCTCATCAGTCAGGTACTACGGCCTCATCAGTCGGGTACTACGCACATGCCACGATAAATTAAACTACTGGGTTGCAGATTTGAAAAGACCATTACTGGGCCTGGGTTGCAGAATTGGGAAGACCACTGCTGGGCCTGGATTGTCAAAATAGCGCTATCGACACGATGATAGCATCCCATCGTATATCCACTAGGGAACATACTTGGCGAACATCAAGAAGTGGGAAGATACTATTCAAATACAGGAACCACATATTCAACTACAACAAAACCTGTACTGGAGTTCCTGGCAGGTCTTCACCACAATGAAGGACTCAGCTACTGCACCATCAACACAGCCAGAAGTGCTCTGTCAGCCTACTTAACTCGGGCACCAGGACAACAGGCCATAGGGTACCACCCGCTGGTGATCAAATTCAGGAGAGGCCTATTCAACTCTAATCCCCCAGACCTAGGTACACCCAAATCTGGGATGTCAGTGTGGACCTGACGTACCTTAGGGGATGGTCACCAGCCAGGTCCCTCACCCTGGAACAGCCCACCCTGAAGACGGTCATGCTGATGGCCTTGTCTCAGCACAAAGAGTCCAGTTTCCTCCATCTATAATTGGACAATATAGTCTACTAGACCATGTTACATTTACCATTCAGGGGCTGGTCAAACAGAGCAGACCAGGAACATCAGGTCTAGTCATGGAATTCCGGGCATACCCACCTGAACCACGGTTATGTGTCATGACCCACTTATTGAACTACATCGACGCAATAAGTAATCCTCGAAGGAGAGAAAAAGCCTTATGGGCCAGCCACAAGAAACCTTATGGTCGGGTGACGAGCCAAACTATCTCAAGTGGCTCAAGCAGGTACTGGGAGTTGCTGGAGTACATACTAACGTGTATAAATCTTACTCCACCAGGGCAGCATCCACATCAGTGACTAAGAGGATGGACGTGCCTATGGACCACATCCTGGCTACAGCGGGGTGGTCTAGGGAGTATACGTTCCAAACTTTTATAACAAGCCGCTGGCAGAACCTGTATCATTTGCAGAAAAAGTATTAGAATCTGCAAATATATAATTTAAGCCCGGGGGGAGCATTTTGGTCTTGTTATTGTTAATAACACCATTATTGTTTTACAAACAGATTCATGGTTGATTACGATAACATACTTCCTCCCTCGAATGACTTCGGCAGCGAGTGAAGTATGAACTGTTACATGGTTTGAAATCACAGAGCTTTAAAATCTTCAAGTAGTCACTCACTTGACTCCGAAGTAAAATAGTAAGATTAAACGAGAACTTACCAGTTTGAAGTTTGATCTGTATTTTATGAGGAGTTACGATGAGGGATTACGTGCCCTCCGCTCCCACCCTCAATAATAGAGATCAAACTGGTATCTAAGCTCTCCTTTTCTTTACTATATTTATTTCAATTACTGTGTCTTTCTGTGATTCCATACCGCTGCTTTGAAGTATGTCGCGCATGCGTGCTGGACGGGTTCTTCATGTAATCCCTCATCGTAACTCCTCATAAAATACAGATCAAACTTCAAACTGGTAAATTCTCGTTTAATCTTACTATTATTCACATCTTGAACAGGACTAATATCCACTGCAAGAATCTTCAACCTTTTGAAGATTTACAGCATTGTTACATTCCTGAAATATTGTCACAGGCAATTCACCTTAAAACTTTCTTTTTGACATTCTCGGATTTCCCAAATGTACTCATCTTCTGAAGTGGAGTTCCTGTTAGCCATTAAAGTAACCCAGTGACTGTAAAAATTGACATTGAACATAGACAAAAGAAAACCAAGCAAACATTTGTTAAAGATGTTGAGGGCAGAGGGATCGATCAAATAAAATGCTTACAATTAATTTAATATTCTACAGCTAACAATTGCAATCAATCAGAATTTTGCCTCAGACATGACAGAACCAATTGGAATCCAAAAACATCACATCGAGTAAAACAAAGCAACTGGATATAATTTAAATTCCTGGTTGAACTGGGCTTGGTGATCAGGAAAAGATAAACACATCCATTCCCTTCAGTGAGCTTTTAAGTCTGATATCATAAAATGCTCAGATCAGGTTTAAGTGCAGTTTTATGTAGGACCCCAACCATTCTGTTATAATACCCTTTTTAAAACCTTTTAAAAATGCAACATTTTCAGGAAGGTTTGGGCACCAATCTGATGATGTCAGCTCTCATAGGCTTGGTGTCAAATTGTCTTTGATAACGTTGTTTTGAGGCACCTTGTAGTGAACTGCTGTTTTAAGGGCTTGGCAGAAATGTAAATTTGCATAGCTGAGCCTTGGTTTTAAGAAGCAATGATTGTCAGTCAGTTCTAAATCAAATCAAAGAAAATCCTGCTCACTGCGGGCTATGGTTGATAGATCTGTTCAATGAGCACTCTGGTCTCTTCAAAGCAAGGCAACCCTTACCATTCATTTCTTGTGGCCTGCAAGTGGACCAGATTTATCTGGTTTCAGCTCTGATAGCTGTGCAAAGGAGACATGACAGAATTTCTAATAAAAAGATATGTCTGTCGCATTTGAAAGCCTTTTAACGGGTAAATTTCAGCAACAGGCAGCGTATGAAAGGCGTATTGTATGTGTTATGAAAGGTAGGGCAACTGTTGGAGAGTGGCTTGATGAGTTCAGCACAGGACCGAGTGTTATTTCAGCTCACGGCTACAGTGTTTGCTAATGCCGTCATTACCCCAGGCTGACAAACTCATTAGAACTAACTTGGAGTGTCTGATACGTCTCATCCTTTCCTGCAATCACATGAATAAGTCCAGTTCACTGCCTGGGTCCTGCAGACACAGAGTGTGAGTCCCAGCCAAAGCCTCACCCACAAAGACTCTGCAATAACCCTCCACCCACAGATAGTCTGAATAATCCATCACCACCACAAATGTCCACCAGTCTTCTACCAACCAGCAGACTGTGTTGATGTGTAATCTGAGAGTCAGTGGTAGGGAGTTTGTATGAATCCTCCACCCACAAAATCCATAACATTGCAGTCTGTAACAATTCTTCATCAGCCATGATATTGAGCAATTAGCATAGAAAGCTGATGTTAGTATATAGGCCACAACTCCTGCACTACTGTTGGATCTCTCTGGTTATTCTCTTAAACAAAAAGCTCTGCACAGCTGTAGTAATGTATAAACAACAGAGCAAACAGGTGCTCTATACTGATTGTAAGATGCCAAAAATCTAGGACATTGCACATTCACACCAGGGACATACCCGTGGACCAAATGTTAGTCTAGTCTGCAGAAAAGTAGATTCATCCTGACAAGGAGGCACCGGGCGCACTCCAGGGTAGGTCTGGCCTATCCAGTGGTCTCCTGTCATTGCAGAGGGAGAGAGTTATAGAATCAGAGAGAGACCCTTAATCGACATAAGCAGACCCATACATCTCCATAAACAGCATAGACAAACCCTTCAGCCCAACCCGTCCTTACTGACACTCAAGGAGTCATTTACACTAACTCTATTCTACTCTGTTCCACTTTTCTCACATTTTCATCAACTCCCTTTCCCCACCCCTGCTAGATCATATCACTCACCTACTCACCAGGAGTAACTTACGGTGACCAATTAACCCACCAACCTGCACATTTTTGGGATGTGGGAGGAATTGAGCACCAGATGGAGTGGGGAATAACTAGCAGAAGAGAGATCAGCAGGGAAAAGGGATCAGTGGGAATCAGCAGCTGATCTGGGGGTGGAAGAAATTATTGAGGAAAGGAGGGGATGGAGAGATTGAATCAATAATTAGGGAGTTCAAGCAGATGATCAGGGAAAGTATGTGATTCAGATGTGTTGGCCAGTTCATTGAGAGGGGTCGGGAATTTCAATGCAAGGGTTGAGTATCAGCAGCCAAGTCAAAGCCTGTCTAAAACATGTTGGAGCATGTTTGAGAGGAGTTTCAGGCACACCATGCAGGGCACTAGGAGCCCAGATCTGCTGTCTAGGTGGAGGGCTGATGTGCTGAATGGTGGTGGTGGAGAATGGCTCTCTAAGGGTGGGGCATTGGTAGAATGTATGTTGCTGGGACATAAGTAACAATAAAAAAAGAAGGTATCCCCATGTCAGAATGTGGCTGTTCCTCACCCAGGTTACACTAAAGCTGGCCCTGAATTAAAGCCAAAGGCAATGCTCCCACCAACCCAGAATGTGCAGTAGAATCTTCTGTCAGCTGAGTGCTGTGTGCTGTTGGTCATCACTGCATATGGAGTGACGAACAGACGTATGAAAAACAACCCTTTGTGTACAATACTTATACTTCGATCAGAACATGGCCCAAATGTGTGCAATGCAGCTTTGTTGAATAAACAGGAACTCTGAACTGTTGCAGAGTCGTTAACCCGTATCCTGGTGAATAAGCAAGAACCCTGTGTAATTACAGTCGTTAACCTTTGCTCTGACAATAGCAGTAGAGTGGCCCATTTTCAGTATGTTGTATGGGGGTGAAATTACCAAACTGGGCTCCTGGTTTCCCTGTGTTTTTTTCCCCCGTTTCCATGGTTTTGGATTTTGCCTTACAAAGTTCACAGAGAAACCTGACTGAAAAATGTCACTGTGCGTTTGACATTGTAGAAGATGTAAATTCTGAATGCTGCAGCGGGTGTTCAGTCATCAAGGCTTAGATGCTTTTTAAAGCAGGATGTAGTGGAGTGGATACAGCTTGGCTTTAATCAGGTTCCGGCGGATTTCAGCTGCTCCGTATTCCTGTTTGAGGATCTGACACCTTTGAAACTGCCTGTTCTGGATTCCCACTGTGAGGGTAGGAATGTGTAGATTAACATGTTCTTTGACGTCAGTTATTAAAGCAGAGCAGTTTGGGCACAGCATGAAAGGTAAAAGGGATTACAGCATAAACACCAGATAGGATGAGGAAAATAGAAAGGTGCAGAAATAGTTGCTTCTTTTATTCAGTAGTGTTATGTCCGATTTAAAGTACCCTTTCCATTTAATATTTGTGACGGTGCTCAATACCAAAAGTCATCCTAAGTTCTGAAGAGACAAAGGACTGCAGATGCTGGTTTATGCACAAATGGACAAATCAGTCTGAAGAAGGGTCTCAACCCTAAACATCATCTATTCAAGTTTTCTACAGAAGCTGCCTGACCTGCTGAGTTTCTCCAGCACTTTTTTGTCCTTTCATTCTAAATTCTGCAGCTCTTCAAAAAGGGCAGAAAGTTCTTCCTTTGGCATCAGGGTGATTTGTTTTCACAGAACAGGTGTGTGTGTGAATTATTTTATCATGGGATGACTACATATAGTCTTGGTCCAGTGTGGTCCACAAGACCTCACTGTTGTCTTTGATGAGGAAGAACACGGAACCAAGATAATTAGAGATCAGGTTCCATTGAATGGACTTAAAGTACACATGTATACGGGCATGCACATTCCGTAGAAGCACATACAGATGCATATATGCATATGGATACATATGCACACACAAGGCAGCAACTCTACCGCTGCACCACCATGCCGCCCGTGAAAAAGATGAGTTTCCGCTATATCACTGCAACCCGTGAGTTTCAATCATATCATATCATTGTAAAAGTGATGCCTTGGGACTGGGATGATTGACCTCCAATGGTCACAACCTTCTTCAATGGTGCTGAGTGTGACATGGTACTGGAGTGTTTTCCACATAATTCCCATTGACATCACTCTGATCAGGGTTCCTTAATGTTGCATCCAGCATGGTTACTCTCACCTCACTGTTGGGATTCTGCTCTTCGGCACATGTTTGTTTCAAATCTGTGATGGATTCTGGAGTTGGGTGATAGAGGGGAAACCCAAGGCAACAGTCAGTGACTGGGTGATTGGAGAACAATGATGCCTGGTTGCATTTGCCAGTGACATCTTCATCACTTTGCTGATGATTGAGAAGTAGATTGATTGGCTGTTAATTAAACAGATTAGATTTGTCTTATTTTTTGCGATCAGGTCACACATGGGAAATGTTTTACTTTGTCAAGTGGATGTTTATGTTACACTGTACTATAATTGTCTGGATGGATATGTAGCTCATTCCAACCGGCCTTTGCTACAACCAGTGCTCTCAGCTATTTATTGGCATCACACGGAGTGGAGTGAATTGAATTTGTGGCTATCATCTATGATGGTGAAGATCTGAGGAGGAAGCCAAGTGGGTCATCTATTTGGCACTTCTATGACCCAAGTGGGTCATCTATTTGGCACTTCTATGACCCAAGTGGGTCATCTATTTGGCGAAGCACGGGGAGAATACATCAGTCTTTTCTTCAGCACCCACATGCTGGACCTGCCATCATTGCTGGCACTTTGGAAATCCTTGTCAGATTTGGTGTTTAGCTGTCCATCACATTTAATCACTGCAGTAAACTCTCGTTTTAACAGACTCCTTTATAATGGATTTCAGTTATAGCGAACAGACTTACCCACACTACCCCTGGCTAGCACCACCTCCCCGACCGCATACAGTCCCCGCGTCACCTATCCATGTTCTCCAGAGATGCTGCCTGCCCGCTGAGTTACTGCAGCACTTTGTGTCCTTTTGTGTGTGGCCATCATCTGTAGTTCAACTACATACAATGATAATACCTAGCAGGTTGCAGAAGACACTTGGCAATAACGGACATCACTTCCCTTCCCATGGTCCGTCATAACAAAGGTATATTGTGCAAATGATAGGCTGTGGAGCTTCCATCTGACTTGTTGGTTTTGAGATTGCTTTGATCTGTCTGTTGTGTGGTGTTTAACAAGCACGCAGACCCGCAAAGTAGCTTCAGTATGTTCGCCGCTTTAAGGTGTATCCAATTACCTAACTTTACGTATTACTACTGGGCAGTGCGTATTAAGAACATAATGTACTGGTTGGATAGTTCCACTCACCAGTCGGAGTGGATAAGAATGGAGAAAGAGGAGTGTTTCCCGTACGATATAGGAACGATCTTGTTCTCACCGATAAAATTGAATAGTATAATATATAAGAAGAACCCAATTATTCACAATACAATAAGAATTTGGAAACAAATAAAATTATCCTTGAAATTAAATAATCTATCAGTACTAACCCCAATATTGAACAATCCTGCATTCAAACCATCTCTTATCGACAAAACATATAAACAATGGGATAGACTGGGGATTAGGAAAGTAGGAGATATGTATGAATTGGGCAAATTGTTATCATTTCAACAATTAAAATCAAAATTTAAACTGAATGATAATCAATATTTTAAATATATACAGATATGTGGCTTTATGAAGAAATATATACATAGATTTCAAACTATATTTTTAGACCCTTTAGAAGAAGCAATGAATATTAAGGCTGATTCACAAAAACTAATATCATATTTTTATAATAGTATATTAAATAGAGAATTACCCTCAACAGAGGCACTAAGAGAAGATTGGGAACATGAACTAATGATAAAGATCCTGAAAGATAGATGGGAAAAGTATCTGATGAACACACATAATTGTTCCATTAATGCAAGATAATTTAATTCAATTTAAATTATTACATAGACTATATTATTCAAAAACGAGGTTGAATAAATTCTACCCAAACGTCTCTCCCAGATGCGATAAATGTTTGTTTCAAAATGCCAATATAACACATTCATTTGTAGGATGTACAAAGTTGAATAAATTTTGGAGCGATATATTTGATATATTTACAAAGCTCTTCAAGTCAAGAATAGAACCTAATACGGAATGGATTATATTTGGAATAATAGTAGAAGATATCAATTTAAACAAAGACCAAAAAGTATTCTTTAATTATGGGTTAATAATGGGAAAGAAATTGATACTTAAATTTTGGAAAAATACAGCTATACCAACTATTAAATTGTGGATTAGGAATATGACGGACATAGCATACCTTGAAGAAATGAGACTCCGCCTAATAGATAAATATGACCAATTCTTAAGGAGTTGGTCCCCTTTCATCAACTTTTTGGAATCATGTGATGCAGCAGTACCGTAAAGATTACTGATTTCAGGTCAGGTCGTGGATAGATTTACATCTCCGAACAAAGATTTGAACATTTCTTTTTTAAGGGTCTTTTTCTCCTATTTCTACTTTCTACTTTTTCTTTTCTTATATACACACTTCACATTTTTCTATTTTCTACTATCTATTTTTCCTCTTTTTCTTCTCTCTATTTTTTGTTTTTTTTACTTCCTTTTCAAAAACATAAAACTAGAGGTTGTACATAGAATGTATTACGTTACGACATAGTTGGCACCTAAAATTAGGTACCACTGTATTGTTTTGTACTGTATTAACTTCTAATAAAATAAACAAAAACAAAAAAATATAAGGTGTATCCAGTGTGGCTTACTTTGTAAACAAAGCCAGAAACAGTCATTTTCTTCTGCTTCATAAGTTACAACTGACTAAATTGGTTCAGATATACGTGTGGTTAAAAATGTGACCTTGGCTTCAAGCAATAAACGTGATATAATAGTGCATATGCTTCACGTCTCAATTTGATTCCATTTATGTTAAATGGGCTCACCTTTGTAACCCTGATGACTTGTCACCCGAGGGGCTACTAATTTCAAGGAGAACATAAATCAGAAACAATGTGAGCCCTTCAAAATAAAAAAGAAATTGCAGGGGGAGAAAACTGCGTGGCCATTCTGTTGCCAAGTGATGTGAAAAGGGTAGAGTTTTACTCCTTAAAGACAGGAGTATCTGTGTGGGTTGTTATAACCATGTAAGAAAGACCAAAAGGACATACCATGTTTGATGCAGTGGATTATATGCGAAAAGGGAATGAAGACTGAGCTATGACTCGAGTATTACATTCAAAGGCAAATTGAAGTGAAAATGTTGTATATTGATTGAAGACGGCACAACTGCATAATTTATACCTTCATTTTATGAAAAAATACATGGCTCACATTGCTAATATAGCAAAGTCTTGGTTTATCCAACCCTTTTGTTTTAGCACTCAAGCACTCCTCTCCCAGACTGGCAATGGTCATTAGGGGCAGATGTATTCATCTTCTAAGTCCTTTCTGTATCAAAGACTGGACTTAATAGTTTTTGCTTTTGGCATATGGATGATGTCTTTGATACACCAACAAAAAGGATTTGTAATAAGAATGCTGAAACTGCACAATAGATCAGACAGCCTCTTTGTAAAGGCAAGCAGAGTTAATATTTCAGGTCAAACACTATGTCAGAGCTGGAAAAGAGATATTTTTAAAACGTTTGTTTTAAAGGCAGTTTATTTCTCTTCCCAGTTCTGATGAAGGGAAACGTTAACTCGGTTTCGCTTTCTAGAGGGACTACCTGACCTGCTGAGTATTTCCAGCACTTGTTGTTTTTTAGATTTCCTGCATCTGCATTTTTATGTTCAAGAAGGAATTATGCAACTCCGTAATCATAACATGGTAGAAATGTTAAAAACATAGAAAAATAGCAGGAATCAGTCATTAAGCACTTTTCACCATCCACGTGATCATGACTAATCGTCATTCTCAAGCCATAGTCCCATTCTCTCCTCAGATTATTTGTGTCGTTTGTGTCCAGAAAACCATCTGTCTCCTTTTTATATATATTCACGACTGTCTCCTCGGCCCTGCATGGTAGAGAAACCTATGAATTCTCTGAATAAATACATTTCTGCTCATTTCAACCCTATATGCCTTATTCTGTATCTTGAAACTGTGACCCAATCCTAGTGATTCCCAGCCAGAGGAAATGTCCTTTCGACATCCCGCCTGTTGAGCCCTGTCAGAATTTCGTATGGTTCAATAACATCTTCTCTCATTCTTCATAACTCTTGGGAAGCAGATCAAATTGAGCCGATCTCTTCTCATATGTCAGTTCATCTATCCTTATGCCTCCCTCTAACAGAGGCATTATCTCCTCTGGTCCTTCATGGGCACAGTCCTCCCCACCATCAAGAGAATCTATATGAGCCACTGCCTTGGTAGATTCTATCATCAAGGAACCCCAACATCCAGGCCATATCCTCTTTTGTATACTACCATAAGGCCAGAGGTACAGAAACCTGAGGTCACACACCACTAGGTTCAGAAAGAGCTACTTACCTTCAAGCATCAGTTCTTGAACCAATCTGTACAACCCTAATGCAACCTCGGCAATTGAATACTATGGACCACCTCTTGCAGTACCCTGGGCTTGTTTTCTTTAATTTAATTTAGAGATACAGCCTAGAAACAGGCCCTTCAGCCCATCAAATCCAAGCCGACCACTGATCACCTGTTCACACTCGTTCTACGTTATCCCACTTTCTCATCCACTCCTTACACACTAAGGGGTAATTTACACAGGCCAATTAATCTTCAAACCCGCATGTCTTTAGGATGTGGGAGGATCGTGAGCACCCGGAGAAAACCCATGTAGTCACAGGGAGAACGTGCAAACTCCGCACAGGTCAGCACCCGGTCAGGATCAAACCCGGATCTCTGGCGCAGTGAGGCGGCAGGTCTACCAGATGTGCCACTGTGCCGCCCATAATTTTCTAATTATGTTTTGCATAATCTTTTCCTTCTCACCGTCTTGTTGTATGTATGTGTAATTTATGTATAATATGTACATCATTTTACGTTTTTGTGTTCGCTAGGTCTATGTAATAATAATAATAATGGATGGGATTTATATATCGCCTTTCTAATACTCAAGGCGCTTTACATCGCATTATTCATTCACTCCTCAGTCACACTCGGTGGTGGTAAGCTACTTCTGTAGCCACAGCTGCCCTGGGGCAGACTGACGGAAGCGTGGCTGCCAATCTGCACCTACGGCCCCTCCGACCACCACCAATCACTCACACACATTCACACACATTCACACACAGGCAAAGGTGGGTGAAGTGTCTTGCCCAAGGACACAACGACAGTATGCACTCCAAGCGGGATTCGAACCGGCTACCTTCCGGTTGCCAGCCGAACACTTAGCCCATTGTGCCATCTGTCGTCCCAACGTACCTACGGTTCTGCTGCAAACAATATTTTCATTGTACCTGTGCCTTATTGTACATGTACATAGTATGATAAATTCAACTTGAGTTGAATACAAAGGTTTTGACACTCAGTCTCAAAGGGGGATACATAGAAAGGAGCTGGAAAGGATGGAGAGGTGGAAAGGTGGAGTGGTGTTTAAGCTACAGAGCTTGAGGCCCAAGCAATTGATGGCATAGTTGTCAAAAGTGGGAGATTATGGACCCTAGTACCTCTATAGGGTAGCAATTGACATGGTGAGGAAAAGAGTCTAAACCAAGGTTTAGTGCAACTTAGTCTTTATTAGTACTTGATTTACTTAAACATGCATGCATACTACTGACTTCTAATAACCTCATTTGATTTACTGTTTGAGCTTATCATTTCTTTTATTAAATCACAAAACTCATGACTCGGTATCAAATCCTAGCCTAGTGAATGAATGAACACTGTGCCAGTAGGGGGGAGTCTTCTCTGAGCTTCCAACTCAGAGCCCTCCATCTTCCGATGATTGTTCCTGAGTTGTCGCTGCCAATGTCTTCAACTGCCCTTCTTTAATATGATTTTCTCCTTCAATCTTCTGAAGGAAGCCTCTGTTCCAACCCAAAGCTCTTATGACTCTGAAGTCACTCATTTCAAATTGTCACTCGTCCAAAGACTGAGTAAACAAAATATATCTTTGTTCCTTATCAGGCTAGAGAGTTCTTAAATATGTTACCTTTTGATATTTTCCTTCACACCATATTGTTCCTTTGCAAAGTGGATATTCCCAAATACCAAATCTTCTCAAGAACACACTACATTGCCAGGAAGTTATCCTCAGCTATGCTCTCACTGGATGTTAATCACATGACAATTTTCACTGTGATCTTTGTTTTCATGGTCCCAGCATTTCTCTTTGTCTCTTTCTAGCTAGCAATATCCTCCCTGTCGGGATACTTGCCATCACGTCTCCTGCCAAAGATATTAAAACTGGGAGTGATCAGAAGATCAGAATTAGCTCAATGTTAAAATATCAGAGTGTTGCACGACTAGAGGACGTTGCAGAGAAAGGGAGGGCGACAGTCTGTGAACCATTTACAAACAGAAAAACAGGAATGAGAATATTAAAACTGAGGAACTGCTGGTACAACTGAAGTAAATCAGTGATCATAGGCATGACATATAATTGAGACTTGGTGTAAGTTAACAAATGGATAGCGGACTTGTGGATGAGCTCAGACGTGAAATATTATTACCGGTAACTGCTTCATTTGGTCAAGTCTATTTGACAAAAGCAGAAGTTGGCAATGATGGTATCCCATTTAGGTGCAGAGTTTTGAATTGTTTCCAGATCTAACCATTATGGCACTTAAGTAGCATAGGCACAACCGAAAGAGCTGCTGCTTCACAATGACAGAGACCCAGGTTAGATCCTGACCCCAGGTGCTGTCTGTGTGCAGTTTGTACATTCTCCCTGTGACTGCGTAGGTTTCTCTGGGTGCTGTGGTTTCTTATTACATCACAAAGATGTGCGGGTTTGTAGGTTCATTGGCCTCTATAAAATAGTCACCACAATGCAATGGATTGGGTACCACAGTTATTGTATCATCTCTTGTACATGTGCTCAAACTTAGCATTTAAAGCAGCAGGTACAATGGTCCATGCTACGTTTTTACCTTACTAGCTATTTCAAGATTCAAGATTCAAGAGAGTTTATTGTCATGTGTCCCAGATAGGACAATGAAATTCTTGCTTTGTGTCAGCACAACAGAATATAGAATATATACAGAATATATTTAAACATGCTTAAGTTGTTTTTTTTAATTTCGTGCATGATTTTTTTCCATTGTGGAGATGGGGAATAAGATTAGCTCTGTCTAACAAGTTGGGGGGAAATTATATAGTTTACCTTATTTTAGTTTAGAGCAGCGATCCCTGTACAATAGCACTTTCCTAATCACTAGGGACAATTTTAAAATGTTTCCAAAGCCAAACCTGTACATCTTTTGAGTGTGGGAGGAAACCGGAGCACCTAAGGAAAACCCACGCGGTCACGGGGAGAATGTACAAACTTCATACAGATAGCACCCATAGTCAGGATCAAACCCGGGTCCATGGCACTGTAAGGCAGAACCCCTACCGATGCGCCACCTTGCCACCCCTAAAAATTCAATCCTTATCTCTGAGGCAAATCAAGGAACAGAAAAAGATATTGTGGTAGAGATTTGCTGACATAAGGTGTAGGAATGTCATTGTTTGATTGCCTAATGTACACACTGAAATGGTCAGCCGCTTTGATAATATCTTGGATTAGTCGTCTGGTACACATGACAATAAATTACCTTTGAACCTTTGAACCTTTGATACCTGCAATCCCAATTCAAGCATTTGTAGATAATTGTAGAATGAAGTCTCCCTGATGGCTACCAAAGATCCTAAAAGAAACTATCTTGAACAGAGTTAATCCCAAGCAAGATCTTCAATGAGCCTCTGTGAGATAGGTGCCAACAATTCAGAGAGTGATGAGTCAAATCAAATTGAGTTTTATTGTCATGCATAAACCCAGATACAATGAAAATCCTGCCGATAGCAGTCACAGGCACATCAACTCAGATAATACACAAACATATAAATTATTCATCAATTATATAAAAAGACTGCAAAGAGAAGTCATTAGTGCAAAACTGTATAATAAGAAAAAAATGTCCATGGTTAGTGCAGGAGGTGTAAACTTGAAAATGATGTTTTATTTTTCTTGATCTTTTGATGAGATATTCTAATGCCAAGCTGACTCTCTGCCCAAGCACATTCACAACTCTACAAAGGTTCTCTGCTCAGAAGTGAGGAAAGATTTTCTCCTTTTATCATTCACCTCACCCTGCCAACCCTCAAAAAGTGGATGACTGAAGATATATATTGGGAGAAAAAGACAGTCTCTCCATTAATCTTAAATGGTGAACATGCTCCCAGGCGCCAGAACAAAAATGCAGCAACTCTTGAAGAATGAGAGGAATCAGTTGTAGGTTATGGTTCATTTCAGGAAAATAGAGGAAAACAATCTGCTGGAGGAGACACACGAGGCTGCAGATGCTGGAAACTTGAGCAATAATCAATTTGCAGAGGCTCCGAATGGGCCTCGCAGCATCTCTGGAGGAAGGTGGATGCCACGTCTCACCTGGATCAACCTATCCTGTGTCTGCTCTTTAAAAAAAAAATGTAGTTATTATTCCTGTGTCTTGGACAGCTCTTGGGCACCCCACCCCCCACCTTGTCTTTATGCTGCTTATCTCCCCTTTACTCTTTCAGTCCAGAGGGTCCAAACTGAAACATCGTCTATCCATTATCTTCCCCAGATGCTGCCTGACCCACTGAGCTCCTCCAGTAGTTTGCTTTTTGCTCAAGATTCCAGCATCAGCAGTCTCCTGTGTCTCCTCCAGGAGATTGTTTCTTCGTGCAGGAGAATAGGGTTCACGTTGTATTAAATGACTTCCAGTACATTGTTTAAAAGAGGGCAGTCTCACAAGCATTCCCAGTCCTGTGTGTTAAACTGAACCAGGAACAGACAGATCAGGGACTTAAGTATGTGGTCTTCTGCTGAGGTAAATGGTTCAGGTTCCTGGACCAGTTTAGGTCAATAATAACATATATTGATGGAACGGAATTTAAAAAAAATGCATATCTGAGAATAATTCTTGCCGGAATTAAAATGATAACCAAATAATATCAAGAAAAGAAGGAAAAGAACATTTTAGCCATATTATTTTCCTCTTACGGACAGTTAAACACTACAATATCTATAGATATGCATCATAATTTTTGAACAGGGCAGCTTCCTCCGTAAATGGCGTGAAAACAATTTTGAGTGCTTTGCCGGTAACATGTGAATTTCAGAATTATATTACTCTCTTATTGGGCATCAGATAGATATAGCACTTCCAGTAAATAAAACGTTACTGCTAACAGTTAAAAAAAAAGGAGCAGGGTTGTGCTGGGTGCGTTCTGCAGCAGGGACATAGAAACATAGAAAATAGGTGCAGGAGGAGGCCATTCGGCCCTTCGAGCCAGCACCGCCATTCATTGTGATCATGATAGGGTCCCTTATCAATAACCCGTGGCTGCCTTCTCCCCATATCCCTTGACTCCACTAGGCCCTAGAGCTCTATCTAACTCTCTCTTAAATCCATCCAGTGACAGTATGTACAAAGTGGGCATAAACTGGTGCTTGACTTAGAAATTGCTTTTTGATAAAAGGCCTACAGTCACTGAGCTAGAGTTTGCTGTAGGGGGTCTAATGACATCTGATGTTAGCTTGACTTTGTCTTGTACCTTATTTTGTAAGTTAACTGATAATGTGACGTGATGACTGTGCTGGGAGAGAGGCAAAAGAGTTGAGATGTGAGTATCAGTGAACAGGATATCAGAGTTATATCAGACAATGACGATACAAGTGATTAAGTTAGTAAACTAGTATTTAGCGATTTGGAGAATAACCCCATCACAGTATCTGTCGAATTTAAATATGGCTATTTAAATAATTTGGATTTAACCTTTAACAAAATCATCTGCTTTCCGATTCTGAGGAAACAGGTTTGATGCTGCAGGGTTGGAAACATACTGCCCTCGCTCCTGGCTTCTATCTAATACCAGGTGTTTTCTCATCGTTATTAAAGCTGTGCAAAATGATGAGAAGGGTTTGGGCAGCCACAGTCATCCACGTAACTGCTGTTATCCAGACGTTTCTGGACCATTTATTCATAAATCAACATGAGCATATTTTGCCTTTTGTTCTGACTGTGAGTTCCAGGATATTGCTCACTCTAAAGAAATGATCTGACCTGCTGAGTTTTTCCAGTGTATCCTGTGTTTGTCTCAGATTTCCAACTTCTGAAAGGTATTGTTCTGTTTGCTTTATTCTTTGACTTTATGATGATAATTGAACGGGCCCTATGGCCCACAATGTCTGTGCTGAATACGATGCCAATTCATATCTGCCTGACTCATAATCGATATCCTACCATTCCCTGCATTGAGAGCCTCTTGAATGCAATTAACATATCTGCCTCCACCACCATCTTTGGCAGAACGAGCCACGCCCTCACCAACCTCTGTATAAAATACTTGCCCTTCTGCACTTTGTTTAATTTACTTAATTTTGTCTCTGTCACCTTAAAGCTATGCCCTCAAGTTTTTGACATTTCCATCCTGGGAAAAAGGTTCTGATAGTCTACCCTATCAATGCCTCTCATAATTTTATAACCTTCAGTCTGGGAATCTAGAATGAAGGATCGGTTTAATCATAAGATCATGAGGCTATTAAATTGAAGTGAAAACTCAACATGTACCGTTGAGTAGAGTTGTGGAGGGAACTTGTCATCTTACCATTTTTAGTTGGCCTGGATGTGTGGTATGAAATTAACATGGTTGAAATAGAAGTTCCCTTTGAATCGGGTGAGTGAGATATCCAGCTACATCAAGAGGCTAGTCTAAGATAGACACAAAATACTGGAGTAACGCAGCAGGACAGGAAGCATTTCTGGATAGAAGGAATGGGTGACATTTCGGGTCGAGACCATTCACCCATTCCTTCTATGCAGATATGCTGCCGGTCCTGCTGAGTCACTCCAGCGTTTTGTGTCTATCTTCAGTATAAACCAGCATCTGCAGTTCCTTCCTACACGAGGCTAGTCTATACAGTTGCCTACACCACCAGACAGACTGAAATGCTCTAAGAAGGGCTCACTAAGAACGGCACTTCCCATGAACTAAAGGTGCAGAATATGGTCAACAGAACCATAGTCAATGAAAATCACGCTTATCTTGGAAACCTCCTAAGGAAAGAGCAACTTGCTCCTCCATATTAACCCCTTTGGGGTTGAAGGGAGGTTTCTCTACTATAAAATCAGATCAAATCAAATCAGACCCTTACACAATAAGGAGGAAAAGAAATCACAGCAGGATAATGGTGCCAAATGTTTCAGGAGTTGAGTATGACTCTTAATGTCGTGAAGACTTTCAAAAACACTTTAAATAATAAAAAATATTTGAAGCCACAGCACTGCAACATGATTTAAAGTAATGTGATATATTTTAAAACATCCTTAAAAGCTTTAAGGTATCTAAAGTAAAAATCCATTAGAGACAAAGTTTAAAATTTAGGAAGTGCATTATATGCAAATGTCCTGGCAAATAGTCTTTGAGCAATTTCAGATATTTACCTGAAGTTCTTGTTGCCATTTCTATCCATTCATTCCAAGAGGAAATGGCAAATATCTCTTGTACTTTCGTTCAGACCGTAAGGTCTGAATGACAATAAAGGTAATTCTACTTACTTTAGGTATGTTACAATACTTACCTTCAGCGGCGCTGCAATTCTGCCACTGGCCGTGTGCGAGACTCTGCGTTCCTTCCACTTACCTTACAGGTGGAGACATGGACCAGATCCATGAAGGCTGCGTGAAAGCTGGCGGGGGAGAAAGCAGCAGCAGCCAACGGCACGCCAATCTCCCGTAATGGGAACAGCTGTGCCCGACTTCGCTCCCGCACCGGCCACGGCCGGGCGGTAGAGCGAAGCAAAAATCTAACAGTCATTGACTCCGATGAGTCCGACTCTGAATAGCCGCGAGCGGCCAGTGCCCGTGAGCATTGGGGCCGGTTGGAGCGGCTTCAGGAGCAGCCGCGAGCGGCCAGTGCCCGTGAGCATTGGAGCCGGTTGGAGCGGCTGGGAGCGGGGAACAAGAGCAGCCGCGACGGCCAGTGCCCGTGAGCATTGGAGCCGGTTGGAGCGGCTGCAGGAACTGGAGCAGGAGCGACTTCAGGAGCAGCCGCGACGGCCAGTGCCCGTGAGCATTGGAGCCGGTTGGAGCGGCTGCAGGAACTGGAGCAGCCGCGAGTGGCCAGTGCCCGAGAGCATTGGAGCCAGTTGGAGCGGCTGTTGGAGCAAATACTCCAAAGTGACAGGCTCCGGGAGATGGAGACTAGTCACAGTGGGCAGCTAGTCCTACAGCAGTACCTCTTGTAGGGCTGCACAGTGTTTCTCCCTCATCAGAGGGGAGTACAGGGGGTCAATTCTGGGCTGACCCTGAAGAGGGGTGCAGAACATACCCCTAGTGCACATGGGGTGCAAGAAAACCTATTGGATATGGTGTCCCAGTTTATTCAACTGGACCAAACTGGCCAAAACCTGGAACCTAAAATAGCTGCAAGTATCGACTACTTGTCATTCAACCAGCTATAAGGACAGGCATTATTGGACACCACAGCAAGACACTTACCACCAGGGAACTGCAAAACACTGAATGTTCCCAGTGTCAACCAGTGTATTTGAAAGCATGTCGGAGCCTCAATCAGAGCCAGGGACTTGAAACTACAGAAAGTTCTGAAAGTCCTAACAGCGGGAATTACGGTTTTCGCCGCACAATAAACGAAAAAGACATGACACAAGATCACCAGGATGCACTG